>NW_024883019.1:0-149844 GCF_019059575.1 Amphibalanus amphitrite | reverse complement strand
CAGAAAAGGAATATCATCAGATAAAATGAAACACAGGAGACTTTCAGAACCCAATATACCCTCCTTATCCTTATGACCTTTTAAAAATAGACCTTATAAAAAGATGTGTGGGCAAATTGGTGTACCTATCTATATCAACCTGTTAAATTGATTGTTGTGTAGGAAAGTACCAACATTTTACCATATACGACCTTCTTTCGCATTCCTGTGGATTTATAATAACAAAAAAAAACATGGGAAATAAAATCAAAATCGAAGTTGATATTGTCTGGTACAATCGGACTTAACACAGTTGGCTCTGATTGACATCTCTCTACAATCAGCCAGGATACCAAAAGGCCACTGTGTGTACCCCGTGCTTGCCGCACTGGACCACCACTGGACGGCGCAGCCGAACCCGACACCAGAAGCTGTGACTTGGCAGCCATGAGACCACTGGACGGCGCAGCCCAATCCGACCCAGAAGCAGCCGCTCGACTGTCGGGACATGTGACACACCAGCCTGTCGTAGCACTGAACCTGGGACTCACGATCGGATTCAGCGGGAGGTCTGTGGTTGGGTCTGTGGGTAGGCAGTGTTGTAGTGATGTAACCGCAGTTGTTTGAAATAGACCAACACTATTCGTTAGTGTTATGGTTTTCTATTGACAGCAAGGCCTGCATTCCGGACCTGTAGGTAGTAGTAAGTACCACGAGAATACAGCCGACGTACTTCAACGACCTAGCCAATGGCCGAGTTAACATATCTCACACCCGTTCAATATTGAAAAGAAGGACATTTCCCATTGACCGTCCCTTCCCTGTTCCTCCTTTTCATGAACGGAGGCGTTTCAGCGTCAAGTGTATGTATAAGCAAACAAACTCGCTCGAAACGAGTGACCCAAAACTGTCAATTCATGGTGTCCTGAAAAAAGGGACGGAGCCGGGAATTAGGGAGAGGTCGTCTACTCGACACGTAAACCGATAGCTCCGAATGACATCCTCCGTTGTGCCGGATTGACAGATTGACGGGCATAATCTGTCAACATGTCAGACGGAAGTCAACGGGGCGGCGGCCAGATCAAGAGCCGCCGACAAAATGGTTTGAAACCACGGCTGCGGAGTTGATGGATTTTGGTGACTACGACTCCGACTCTGGCTTTCAAAACCAACTCCGACCGCACGCAGAACTGTCGCCTCAGATCGATTCCAAATCCGACTCCGACTCTGCAGACCTGACAGGGCTAAGAAGTGGACTGATTTTTGTTACTTTGACTGTCCTGACTCCGACTTCGGATTCCAAAATCGACTCACACTTCGACAGTCGACTCTGGTCACTGTCAACTCCGACCGACTCCGACTCTGACTCTGACTCCGACTCCGCATCCCTAAATCAAACCATATATGGTAACTCTAGTCATGACCAACGCTCGAATCAACACTCACTAAATCCTGAAACTTACGATACAACGCCCTGTCAATTACATAATCGCTAAAATCTGTCAGGCATGCGTAAGGAAACTAGCGGTAAAACTCCAATCCAAATAAGACCCAATGATGATTTCGGCATTCCAAGACGACTCGCGTGTGACAAAACCGATTGAATGAAGACATTTGGATACGGTCTAATAGATGAGTAAAGCCACCGTGAAAGCGCTTTGCAGACGCATCACGACATGTCATTTCACGTGCAATGAATGACAATGTGCTTGCAGTAGTCCATGGGATGACTCACTGCAACAAGAAATGATGGCATCGGGTTGTACTCGGGTTCTAATAAGGCTATCGGAAAAAGCCGTGCGAGCTGGTATACAAGACGACAGCGGCGCAACCGAGCCAAATGTGGCGCCTATAGGACATCCGGTCAACTGAGCCAGTCAGTCTGATCACCGAGCAGTCTCCACAGACTGCAGTCTGGCCACCGGATCTCCCCAGGTCTCCCTCGCAGACTACCTATACAAGCTGATCTGGTCACTCTGGCCACTCTGCAACCCTCCTCCTCTGCTCTCGCCACTCTGTAACCCTGCTCTGCAGACGGAGCGTGCTATCCAATGGAGGCCAGGGGTCACCACCTGTAGCGTGACCCCTGACCTCAGACAGCCAGCTGACACGTGACCTCTGACCTCAGACAGCCAGCTGTCACGTGACCCCTGACCTCACACAGCCAGCTGATACGTGACCTCTGACCTCAGACAGCCAGCTGGCACGGGACCTCTGACCTCACACAGCCAGCTGTCACGTGACCTCTGACCTCCGACAGCCAGCTGACACGTGACCTCTGACCTCAGACAGCCAGCTGACACGTGACCTCTGACCTCAGACAGCCAGCTGGCACGTGACCTTTGACCTCAGACAGCCAGCTGACACGTGACCTCTGACCTCACACAGCCAGCTGTCACGTGACCTCTGACCTCACACAGCCAGCTGTCACGTGACCTCTGACCTCCGACAGCCAGCTGACACGGCACTAGGGTAAGGCTGGGCTCAGACGGGATCAGCCAGTTCACGGGGCGGCATGTGGATGTATGTGTGTGTGTGTGGGGGGGATATCTGAACTCACTTAAGGGAGGCGGATTATACTGAGTAGTTTAACCTTCCAGGCGGTGGGGGGGGGGACATTTCCCCCTTCTTTAGTTTTTTTATATATCTCCAGAACCGCTGCGCCGATGGTCACCAAACTTTCAGTACCCTCCCGTGAATAGCTATTGCACATTGTGACCAATTTTTTCCAAAGGCTATGATAGGTTGGCCGCTGATGACGTCGCGGAGTGACGTCATTTCTGCCATTTTCGACCAAAAACAAAGTTTCGCGGGAAGAGCTGTCAGGCCTACGGCTTTAGAGATACAGAAAAATATTTCAGACCTAAAAGGTGTAGAATTGACAGGGCTACAAAACTGCTATCTCGGATTTTTTTAAATTTTTAAATGTTGACCCCAAAAGTCAAAAAGTAGATTTTTTGAATATTAAAGTCGAAAAATCCAAAAGAAAAAAATTGAATTTCGAAAAAGCCAAATTCACGTCGAATTTGGTATTCACGTCGACACTTCCTCATGTTTTCTTTTCCATTGAATTCACGTGAATACAAAACATTTGCATATGAAGTAGGTTTTACATTTTACATATGTGTAAATGATCGACGTGAATAGGTACGGCCCCTGATCTGCCTGCGCGTGTTGACGCACTGTTTGGCCATCGTTTCTCTCCTTGTCCTCATTGTGCGCTGTTTGCGGGCCCCTTCTGTCCATGTGCCGACGCACTGTGCGCTGTTTGCTCACAGAAGTGGCCATTATTTGCTCATTTCGGCGCCGTCGGGTCGGGAGTCGGGAACACGTTAGACAGGCTGCGGTGCGGCGAGACAGTTGGGACATGTGGGGACAGTTGGGACAGTTGGGGACAGGTGGGAGAGGTGGGGGCTAGTAGTGACAGCGATGGGGGTAGTAGTGACAGCGGTGGGTCTAGTAGTGACAGCGGTGGGAGTAGTAGGGACAGCGGTGGGGGTAGTAGTGACAGCGGTGGGGGTAGTAGGGACAGCGGTGGGGGTAGTAGGGACAGCTGGGACCACACAGACCGCACACAGACGGATAGCTGAGTACGGCGGCGGTGGCCGGGAGACTGCCGTATAGAGCCACCTGAGTACGGCGTGACACCGTGGCCGGGAGACTGCCGTATAGAGCCACCTGAGTACGGCGGCGGTGGCCGGGAGACTGCCGTATAGAGCCACCTGAGTACGGCGTGACACCGTGGCCGGGAGACTGCCGTATAGCGCCACCTGAGTACGGCGGCGGTGGCCGGGAGACTGCCGTATAGAGCCACCTGAGTACGGCGGCGGTGGCCGGGAGACTGCCGTATAGAACCACCTGAGTACAGCGTGACACCGCGGTCGGTCACCTGAGCCAGCTGTAAGGAGCAGGACGGCCGAGTGAGAGTCGATTTCTCAGTGACACCGCTCAGTATCAGATGTATCGGACAGAGTTATATAACTCCGACCAACTCCGATCAACTCCGACTCCGACTCCACAGCTCTGAATTCACAGGAGTCCTCTGATTTGCCCTACAGGACATATATAGGAGCGAGATTCAAAAACAAACCCCGAATCGTAAAACATGGGAGCAAATATTGCATGAACACGTTTCGATTACATGTTCTGACTCCAGTTCCTTGATTACTGGCAGCTACGGACTCCGTCTATCTATCCGTACTCCAGACACTTGACTCCTACTAAGGACTCATAACTACGGCAGTAGCGGCGGAACACCTTCAATTAAGGGGGGGGGGGCACTGCCGACTTTTGGTCCTATTCTTTCCATGCAACGCCCATAGGGCTAATGTTAAAATGCCAAAATCAAAGGGGGCACGGTGCCCCGGTGCCCTCCCCGTTCCGCCGCCTATGAACTCAGGTGACTCCTAACTTAGCACTCCGGCTCCGGTCACCACGCGTCTCTCTTCCCCCCCCCCCTCTCTCTCTCTCTCTCTCTCTCTCTCTCTCTCTCTCTCTCTCTCTCTCTCTCTCTCTCTCTCTCTCTCCGTACTCCAGACGACAGGTATGTGTATAGTGTACATACAGTGGACGTCTCGGTATACTCGGCTGCCGTCCCCGGTCCAGACGGCGCCATTGATATTTACAGAGTTCAGCCGGCAGGTGACGGCAACAGTCGCCAGACCCACGTGGGTCCGTCCGTGTGGACTTTAGGTGGATGAACAGAGAGGGACCTAGCAGTAGTGGCATCGTTCGGCCTATAGAAGCACTTTGTGTCTATACGATCTTAGGCAGCGTCTAGATGTTCACTGGAAAACTTTACCAAATGCGTTTTTACTTTTATGTCATTGAAGTATAGGCCAGTGGCTGTCAAGAGCATAAATAGACATTAAATGTACAGGATATCTTTATTAAAATATGAAGCAGCGAAGGCATTTCCCACCTAAATCGCTACTCCAGAATCGTCATAAAATCATTAGTCGCTGTACATAACATAATCTATGTTTTGACGATTCTTGAGTAGATATTTACGGAAGATCTTCGATTTATTTGTATTTTTAATCTCTCCTAACTCCTTTTATTAACAACGTAGTCATTTTAAGTTTCCTCGCAATATTACATTACTGCAATGAAACTTTTAATAATAGTGCAGGCATAAAGTCTTATTGAGGAATGGTACTGGGACCAGTACCATTCCAGACTGGGACAGGGCCAGACTACGACAAGACGATACAGGGAGAGGTCGGGACTGGGACAGGACGAACACGAGACACAAGAACTGGCTTATTGAAGCTATATTTGACGCTAGCCTGCCATCATTCCTCAGATCGCATTTAATCGTACAAAATTAGTGCTATAATCCTGAATTTTAATTTTAAATCTGACGTTTCTTCAGAATAAATGGTAGGCTCAAAACCACAGAATACCTACACATATATCGTGTGTCGATCATCGATGTATCGCATATCTTATTGTAAACCGATAATTAAGCTAGTAGATGAGATAGCTGACACAATTTTACTAACAGCAGATCATTCAGTATTTATTAAGTGTATTGTTTTTCAGGGACAGTGACGTAGGTACTCTCACCTTTAGCTCAATGTTTATTAGGTGTATTGTTTTTTCCGGGACAGTAGAGTACTCTCACCTTTAGAGGGCAGCAGCGCGTGGACGGCCGTCCCCGCCTTCCGAGATTTGACATCCTCCTCAACTAGCTGCCGGTAAAAGTCCAGTACGTACCGCGGCAGCCGGCCCTGACCTGGTGACCTGACCTCTCCGGAAACCGACCCCGCCACCGTCCAGCTCAAGGTCACGGCCGCAATGAGCGCAAAAATCCACCGACGTCCCATAATGACCCGGAGGTGTAAGGAGTATGAGGTTTTACATGTCCGATTATATCCGGTAGTCACGTGTCTATCGCTGTGGTAATGTAATGCGGTCACGTGATGACGCCTGTGATATTAGCACCAAAGCACTCAATCACGTGCCGCTGGATTGAGTCTTTAGGAGGAGCTGCGGGACACGTGTCCGTTACACCTCCAAGACGCCGACTGTGCGACGGTCATCGGCCCGCGCCTAGCAGAGCGCTCAGCGCACAGCGCAGTGGACACCGGAGACGAGCCAGCGCCAGCTACACGTGGTGGCAGACCATGGAACTACAGCTGAGACACACAGTAGCGCCACGCTGCGGCTATTGTAAGAACTAAAGCTTTTGATGTCAGTTGCATAGATGACGCAGTTGCATTCCTCCATAGTCCAGTCATATGATAGTCAATTACCTAAATTTTGTCTTTCGATCTTTTGTCACGTAATCAGTTCTCAAACCCAGTGGCGGATCCAGGGGGGGGGGGCAAAATGGGCATTTGCCCCCCCCCAAACGGCATGATTTTAACATTGCGCCTATGGACGATGCATGGAAAGAATCGATAAATTTTTATGGTTTGCCCCCCCCCCCAAACCTCTGAGCTGGATCCGCCTCTGCTCAAACCGGCCACTAGGCTGTGGTATTGTTGGGTATTCGGGATTTACATTGGCGCCCAATAGGGCTGCTGCTATTTCCTAGCAGAGGAGGAGTGCGATCCGCGGGATTTGGGATGACTGAGACTCGGCCAGTGGTATGGCCCATAGCAGTAGAGGTCTACACCGGCCGGCTTCAACGTTTGTTTGGTAACTTCCTAGGTGACTAGGACCTAGGTAACTTTTGGTAACTTCTTAGGGGAAATCCCGCTTCAATGGCCTGTGCCACTGCCGACGAGGGTTAGCCCTCACCGGCACCAGCAAGTTTGCGTCCTTCGACGGCACAAGGTGGTACATACATACGACCCAATCGCGTTTGGCGACCCCCGCCCCACCGCGTCAATGACCCAAAGGACGGGAAAATCGGGACCTGTTAGAACGTCGTAAAGTATGCCTGCTAAAGGGTTTTCAGGGTGCTGATCACGAATATCATGTTAGTTTTGATCACAGATGATGTCTTTATGCATTTAGGCCAGGTCGGGTCAGGTCAGGTCAGGTCAACCAGTAGGGGTCCTGCCGGGTATTCGTAGTAGGTACGTACGTGTCAACCGCCTCTGACAGCTTCGTAACATTTTACAAAGGCACCAAAACTACTTCGTAAATCTTCAAATGGTTGTTAAATTCGAATTCAGTTGCTCCAAAAACTAACCTATAAAACATGTAAAGCTCGAGAAAGCTGACCGAGGTCATCAAAGGCCAATGACGTGACCTGACCTTCATGTGACCTTGACATCCACCCTAATGCATAGGAACAGCATCAAATCACATGTCTGAACGCTTGAAACCACGAAAAGCTTGCAAACACGCGGCTAACGCGAGCCGACATACGCCGAATCGCAATTCTGGCCAAACATGGTCTCGAAAAGTGGGTCACAGGCCAAAGGTTATTCGGGTCAGGGTCATGAAATTTTAAGGGTAGGTGTAAAATTGATCAATGCGAGGATACTGAAAGTTTCGTCGCGATCGGCCGCTTTTTGCGCGAGCTATTTGCGAAAATCCTTAGGGGGTTGCATCACCCCCCTCATGTGCCGGAGAGGGTTGACGGTGACTGGGGGGTGGGGCTCTACAGAAACCCCCACCCCCGTTTTTCGGTGATATCTTCTAAGCCTTTAGACGGATCAACACGAAACTTACAGTACCCTCAGCAGCATTAATTTAGCACCTTGTGTTAAAATTTTAACTTTTTAGCCACTATAGTTTGACCAGAAATGACGTCAGAGTGACGTCATGTCGGCCGATTTTGATGCAAAAAAAAATAAATTACGGCAAACGCTCTCAAGAGCTTTGCTCTAAAGCTAGACCCAATTGCTTTGCATCAGTGGACTACAAATACACATTACACATAGCTATTAAACAACTATCTCGAATTTTAGGAAATTTTGAAAAGGTTGAAAAATATGTTTTTACAATTAACCAAAAAATATATTATTTGATTTTTTCAAAGATTTTTTTTTCACCAAAGTTGGAATATATATGATAGAACACACACGGATGAGCTACTCTGGCAAATTTTAGCCCAATACCTATCTTAAAAAGTCCTCGAGCCAAGTTATTAGCATTATTGTTAAAATTTTGCAATCATATATTTTTCAAAACAGTTTTTCAGTACGTTTTTGACATCGTACAGCAAGATAAATGCACCATCGTGTTCCTGAGCTCAAATTGCCTCTGATAGGCACCTTTTTGTTGAAAAAAAAAAATCATTTTCAAAATTTGATCTTTTCTGACCTGAAAGTGACCTGACGGGTAAATTCAGTTGAAAATGACCTAAAATGACACAGACGACATTATGTTCTAAATCTACCAGTAAAATCGACCATAAAACATGCGTCACGTGACCGATACATGATTTACCTACAATTTTCGTGACCTAGGATGACCTGGTCTTGACCTTAAAAAAATTTGAAGTTAAATCTCGGTACCCTCAATGTATCTAAGGCACATATCAAGGAGTGCGTAAACCAAAAATGAGTCGAGGTCAATGAAAATGGGTTTCGCTCGACATTTTTCCAGGGCTATCAGACGCCGTTTGAATTTTGACGGTCGGCCCAGTAGTTTCGAGGATTGGAGGGGGGGGCTCTGGAGTCTGGAGAGCCCCCCCCCAGTCACTCGCGTTTTGAAAAATACCCCAGTCTTGCGCGGGTTAACCTTCCAGCGGTGGGGGGGGCATTTTTTTGCCCCCCTTTAGTTTTTTCGATATATCTCGAGAACCGCTGCGCCGATCGTCACCAAACTTTCAGTACCCTCCCGGGAGCAGCTAGCGCACATGGTGACCAAAATTTTTTTCCAAAGGCTATGATAGGTTGGCCGCTAATGACGTCAGAGTGACGTCATTTTTGCCATTTTCGACCCAAAAAAAGGTTTCGCGGGAAGAGCTGTCAGGCCTACAGCTTTAGAGATACAGAAAAATGTGTCAGACATAAAAGGTGTTAAAATAAAAGGGCTACAAAACTGCTATTTCGGTTTTTCGAATTTTTTGGATTTTGACCCCCAAAAATCAAAAAATAGATTTTTTGAATATAATAGCCAAAAAATCCAAAAAGTTTTTTGAATTTCGAAAAAACGGAACATATGTGATAGCCCCTACCGCCTTCTATCAACATACCAAATTTGAGATCGATACCTCTTTTTTTGGCCAAGTTATAGCGAAAAAACTGTTCAAAATTGATGACGTCAAATTTTCAAACTCAATTTTTAGCAATTCTAGACCTCGTAGCGCAAAACAAAGACCGCCATTAGACTCCCCGTGACGAGCTGCATCGAATCAATACCCATTTTATGCAAAAATATCAACTTTGAAATTTGACCTTTTTTGACCTGACCTTGACCTGACCTCCACCAGAAAGTGCCCTAAACCGTACCTGATGGTCTTATAACCAACACCATTGAGTTGGAAATGAAAACTGGCAATAAAACATGCATCGCATAACCTCAGTAAAGTTGGGCTCACCCAGCCAGCAATTTCACTCCGGGCCCAAGCAGGCTAAAGTGCGGCTTGCCCGAGATTTTAGTCGGGCTAAAGTCGGCTAGGGCTTGGGCTAAAGTCGGCGTATGACACAAAAACGCCGACTAAAGCCCATGCTCTGCCGGAGGTATGCCCGCTCTGCGAGCTCCGGACAACCGTAGTTAAGCCCTACTGTTTACGCCAGACCCCTTGAGACCCTAATTTTTCGCGATTACTTTTAAATGCGTGAAGGAATTTCAACCAAGCTCAGGACATGGCCGTTTCAAGACAGGCCGAAACTTTTACAATTTAGATATTTTATCGCCATTTCAATATTTCAGGCACTTGTCATTGACTCGTAATGTTAACTGTTTTTCCATCCTGGATAGAGGCTTTCTACGTCATATGACATTAGGCTCCGCCCACGACTGCGGCATTGACCCGTGGCCATCAGCGACCTCTGTACAAACGACACCCCTGCCATCTGTGAAGGACTATGAATTTCGCTGACGCTTCACGTGCTATGAGTCAATTGCAGCAGACGGTCAAGTAAATGTTAGGCTCTTGTTGACTCTTGTATATAGGACCAAGAGGACCATCACTCCTCAACCTACTACTCAGTCGTGCTTCGAACAAACGTTAACGATTCCTAACAAATACGATTTTCGATGTAGGGTATCTGTGTGAAATACGAGTGAGCCGTATGATGTGAAGCTCAGGCAATTAACTTATTATTGCGTTGTTCGATGGTTGTATAGCGATGTCAATGACAAATCGGCAGCTACTTGGTGACATCCGACATCCCATTATCGCATTATCTGCAACGCCATAGGCTTTAAATACAGGTGAATATTTCCTAACCTTATGTCAGTTATATGCCATCTGCCCGTCATATGCAGCTTATAAAAAAAAAAAAATATCAGCGAACATATCAGCATTGTAGAAGCAATGCGCATTGAGCATTTATGACTCCTTAGTCATCATGTCGCTCTCTGGGCACTGTCAGCCAAGACGCTACGCACAACTCCGCCGGCTTTCGGCACCGCTCGACCGTCGCCCTTCCCCGCTCCCCGCCACAGCGAGAGTGACCGCGCGCCGGCCCGAAACCGCCGCAGGCCAAGACCTCAGAGGCGGGGCTTAGCTGTGACGTCATAACGTATCACAGACTGACTGGTGATAGCCTCTACACACCGGATGAAAATCTTGCTCGAAATTTAACATTACGAGTCAATGACAAGTGCCTGAAATATTGAAATGGCGATAAAATATCTAAATTGTAAAAGTTTCGGCCTGTCTTGAAACGGCCATGTCCTGAGCTTGGTTGAAATTCCTTCACGCATTTAAAAGTAATCGCGAAAAATTAGGGTCTCAAGGGGTCTGGCGTTAACAGTAGTTGAGCGACCATTGGCGGTACCCCGATGTAAGCCCGACCAAAACGTGACTGGCTTAGAAATGCGCATGCGTGAACAGCCGATCAAACATTGCTAAACTCTGGCTTTACTGCAGTTAGCCAAAGGAGACAGCCAGCTTGATCAGCCCGCGCTCCGCCCAAGTTGAGCCTGCTTTGGATGCGCCGGCGGATGACGGGCTGAGCTGCAGCTGGCCACACTGGGGCATAGCTGCGGCATGCCCAAGCTCAGCCCAAGTAAAAAATGCATTGGTTTTTGTCTAAGTGGGAAAACCCAAGCTAAGCCCAAGCTGCCCGACGTTTGCCATAGTTTAGCCCAAGCGAATTGCTGGCTGGGCATGTGGTGACCCTTGGTGACCTTTGGTGACCTGACCTGTGACCTGACCTGGTATGACCAGTGACCTCTAATAGCAACATATGTACTAGACAACTGACGCCTTATCGCTGATTTTCGACAAAATGCGTTTTACATATAGCACTTTCCCTAGAAGCCCCGTGAACGGTGAAACATTTTATCTTTGACCTGACCTGTGACGTAATCGGTGACCCCGAGGTCAATGAAATTTGGTTTCCCTCGACAAATTTGACAGGGCTATCGAACGCCGTTTGAGTTTTCCGGATCCGTCCAGTAGTTTTGGAGATACGGGGGGGCAAAAAAGTGCCCCTCCCCCCCCCCACCGCGCGGAAGGTGGCTGGTAGGCCCACCGCCTGCCGGGTTAACCCGGCCGGGCCCGGGGATAATCCCAACCACTGCAGCCAGGGGGAAACTATTTCCCCCCCCTGGCTAAATCCGTAAATATAGGAGCTACGGAAAGAAAAACTGTACCAAACGAAAGATCTGTCTGTACGAGACGATTCCAAAGCACTTATTTTTTTTACCTCAGGTCAATTTTCAAGGTCAGATGTCAAGGTCAAATGCAAAAACCGGGAAATGTGTAGTGATCTCAAACTAAATGTTCCAGAGGACGGCAGAATGCATAAAACCGCCGAAATTGGGTGTCAAACGAAAAAAGAGGAGTTGAGGATTCCGAAAATGTGCTCAAAATCAAAGGTCAAGGTCAACCCAGTAAACATGCCGACGTCGGCCCGACGTCGGCCGACGTCGGGGTGACGTCGTCACCTCGGCATCGGCATGCCGACGTCGGCCCGACGTCGGACCAGCCTCGGCACGACGTCGGCTGGATGTCGGGTATGCCCGCATGTTCCGACGTCCAGCCGAGGTCCAGCCGACGTCGGGCCAACGTCGCACCGAGATCAACTGCCGAGGTCCAGCCGACGTCGGGCCGACGTCGGACCGACATCGGCCGCTGTTTTGACCGTTAAAATAATATAAAATGCATGTTTCATGTTTCATAAAGAGCTTCTGTATTCAAAATATCCTCAGGAAACTCAAATATTCCTCCACGCCGCAACCCCCTGATCCGGACTGGACGGGAAACTTTATCCCATTTGGGATTGCCCGTAAGCCGAGCTCGCCCGTAGCCGGGTGCGGTGAGTGCTTGGGGGCTGCTCGGCCTATCCTTTGGTCAGGCTCAGCCCCGGCAACTCACCAGGGCCGGGCCCAGTTCATATAGAAAGGCCAGTCGGCAAGTGTCACTTTGCCAAAGTGCCACTTATCAAAGGGACACTTTGGGAAACGTTGATGCAGGTGTGTAAGGGTGGCTATATGAATCCATTTGTGGAATGTGGGGTCGCCTTTTCCAATAAGTGTCACGTAACAGCAATGGGACTCTATATGAACTGGACCCAGGGTGCTCGCCAAGAAGACCAATGTCTCCATCCTATCATCCTTCCGGCTCTGAAATGGTCTTGTCAGACCGAAAGGGCATAACCCAACAAAACAAACAGAATTCGCCATCTTGCTGTGTGGTGTAGTGGTTAGCGCACTAACCTCGGGTTCAAATGACACGGGGTTCGAATCCCATCGCCGGCTGATGCTTTTGGCGCGTTGTCCCAATAAACATGCCGACGTCGGTCCAACGACAAACGATCTCGTCAACCTCGGCAGACGACCTCGGCCCGACGTCGGCTCGACGTCGGCTGGACTTCAGCTGGACGTCGGTACATGCGGGCGTACCCGACGTCCAGCCGATGTATGGCCGAGGTTGAACCGACTTCGGGCCGACGTCGGGCCGGGCCTCGGCAGTCGGCCCGACGTCGGGCCGACGTCGGCATGTTTACTGGGAATGTCATGCTCAAAATTTATCTCAAACTTTGCACTTTTTCGTATATCTTGTACACTAATTTCCAAAATGTTTTGAAATATTTGGAAGGATATCAGGCACCTATTTGTGGTTCACGTTACAATAAAAGGCTGCCACAAGGTCGAGGTCGGGCAAGAGTGTCCTTGCTAGAGACTATTTCATTTATTCAAGTAAGCCATATTAATTCTGCCATTTTTGCTATCCTGACGCTCTAAATGGATGCTTAGAGCAGAATGGCTGCCAGATTCGTAATCAGCGGCTAAAAATTCGCCATACAACACCTTCCATCGGTCAAGGTCAACTGAAGGTCACCCGACGTCATATGAGGTCAACATAGGTAAGACTTGACCTTTTCTAAACAAAATATTTGTCATTCGACGCGTCTTGACAAGACGAATGCGTAGGTACCACTGCCTTAGCTCTACGGCCATTTGTGTTGAAGTTATTTGCAAAAAAAACTAAAATTCCAGCTCGGGTTCGTTGACCTGACCTCTGACCTCAGGTCACCAAAATTATTTTTGTATTTTTACCCTAAGTCATATGCTTCACAACCGTGGTTGAAATTTGTCTCTAGCTCTAAAACTCTTATTTTGGCAGCTTTTTGAAATTCACGTCTGTTACGTCGAAATTAGCTGTGCAAAGATCTAGGAAAATGGACCCTGTGACGTCTTCAATGGGTCCGGGTCCAAATTTTTTACTTGAGATGTGAAATTGATGGGGAAAAGGTACTGAAAGTTTTGCGCCTCCCCAACGCAAAACGCTCAGGAGCTATGGCAAATATTCGTCGTGGGGGGGGGGGGTAAATTTTGTCCCCCCGGGCCCGCGCGGGCTAAGGAACACGAGACACATTTTCTTAGGGTGCCCATATTGCCCCACCTTCCCCTACATCCACCAAACTTTCTTCAACTATACCTTAGGTATTCGTTGAAAGCTATATCACGTTGCAAATTTATTACTTATCAGGTTTCGGAGATATCACACACAGCGTTTGGAATTGCGGGCAACTTAATGCCTCCCCTCCCCCTTCCCCAGCGGCTCGTGGGTAAGTGCTTAAACTACCTACAAAACTTTCAAATATGACCTTATATATTCGTTTGAAGCTATATGAAGTTTTTTGTTCTGCCTGATCAGGCTTCGGAGACATCACACACAACATAAGGGGAGCAGCTTCATGCCCCCCCCCCCCCTCGCCCCGCGGCTGGTGGGCTAGTTCTACACTCCTGGCTGTAAGGGATGGGCTCAATTGGGGAAGCCTCCTTCCCTCTACCTCACATATTTAGTCAGAACGATACATCATTCATGTGATATTGACCAAAACTCTTCCAAAATTGGTAGCGCGATACAATTCACGGCAAACCGGATGAGATCGATTTTTATATTCAACGTCGTCAATAACTTAATATCTTTACAATCAGTGCTGCTTTTGACGGATCCCATATTGATAGGCTAGTCGCGAGTCTTTCTTTGACAAACGACACCTCCATCGAGACAATGATCTGGTTTTAATCATTTTTACCTCACAATCACCGCCCAGCACGGATGGTCTGACTCACCGCTCCTTATTTACCGGCCGAGCGCAGAAGACCGGCCGACGGCTTTCCCGGGACTTTTTTTATTCGACGCGCGACACTAGCGCCACCTGTGCCGGCGTCCGACGGAGTTGGACGGAGGCCGTATCGCGGGCGGTCAGAGACCGTGTGCGGCCGGCGTCGGCGGAGTCTCGCCCGCCCGCCTTTGGAGGGGGCGCAGTGTTGGACGCAGTCGGCCGCGCTGAGGACGTGACTCTGCCCGGAGAGACAGGAAGACTCGGTCCGGGAGATCTCTGAGGACGCTGAGGACACTTCCCGGGGTGTTTTGAGGACATTGTCTGCAGGATTATCAGCACTGCTCGGAGGAGTCTCAGGACTCTCCAGAAAGCTCTGAGGACTACGTAACACTCCTTCCGGAGGACTCTTTTTGGAGGACTCGAGAGGAAACCCACCGAAGCATCTGTGAGGACTCGCTATGAATCCTCTGATGCACTCCGGCGTGATTCCGGGCTCGATTCCGGCGTCCGGATTCAACTATGTTCCGGACGGTTACGGGATGTTACACCAAAGTCAGGCGTCCGGGATGTTACACCAGACTCAGGCGTCGCCGCACAACGGGTAAGTTCCCCGAGATGGGAGTGAGAGAGTGTGGGGAGTGAGTGGAGTTTGAGTGAGAGTTTATGATGGGGTTTGGGGTGTTGAGTTTCAGTAGGTCTCAGTAGTTGATAAGGTTTCTATTATTGTTTGTGCTTGCGGGGTTTGAGTTTTAACGTCTTGATTGTAAGGTATATTTGTTAGTAGTTTCGTTCAAGTGTTTGGTGCGAGTCTTTGTGTTGAGTGTCAAAGTGGTTTTGGTCTAGCTTATCAGTCACTACACTTTACATAATAAGTTTACCTATGTTTTGGGTGTTCACTGTTCATAGCAGGACGAGTGTTCTTAGCTGGTTGTTGTGTTTTCATTTATATTGTTCTGTATTTCATTAAGTGCGTCCATGAAGAATGTTTAGAGCGATAGTACATACATTTTCTCGGAGATGGACGGAACTATTCGCATTTATTGCATTGTTTTATGTAGGTATTTGTATACAAGACATCCCGCTCTGCTGCGTCGATCATATGTGCCGTGCGGGTTTAGGACATTTGGTGCTCCGCGGGCTCCACTGTGCCGCGATGTGGGCTGTGCCGTGCCACAGAGTCACGATGTGAAGCTGATGACGACCAGGACCCACCCGGAAAACCTCGCTGACTTAATGCAGCGCGGTAAATGCAACAAAGTGGCCCGACTTTAAATCACCGACATGCAAAGGAATTTACCACGGCTCGTGCAGCGAGTCCCGGTATTGCCGCTCACCACAGGGGTCTGAGTACACGGCACGACCCCTACGGCCCGCAGAGACCTGTGAACAGGAAGCAAACACGGCTATTGACTAACCGTAGCTATGGTGAAGACTATGGTGGCGCCACCTATAATAGGCGTGAATGATAGTGCTGCCACCTATAGTTAGTGTGCCATTGCTAATGTGTCGGCCATACTTGATCTGCAGCGATAAGACCATTGCGGGATGACAGCTCGCTGAAGAAGCTACGTCGATACAAGCGCTGTTCAAATCATCAACAGCTACAGGAGATATCTTGAGCATGTAGATATATTGGTGACAGGTATGTAGAAAAGAGCCAGTAGCCTACGAATGTATTCAAGAAACAATTAGATATAAATAAGCGAACCGGTTTCGTCTATCAAAGACTTCTTCGGGCCTTTTTAAAAAAGTGCTTTTTTAAAGCGCTGCGTAAGCGCCTTAAAAATTTTGATGGGGGTATGCACTTATATAAAAATCAAAACGTTAAAATTGACCTTTTCAATACATGATGATGATGATGACCGTGTGAGGTCAGCGCCGGAGAGAGGACCGCTCTCTATTGCGCAGTCGGACGGTGCCACATGGCTTGCCCATGAGTCCCCCCTCCCCCCTGACTCTATCAACAGCTTCCTGAGCCTCCCAGCCGCAAAGACACGACTTATCGGGACACTTCGGCCTGGTTTGTGAAACTTATGCTCGGGTTTAAATGTGCATTATGCAGGTAGTCCGCGTCAAAAAATACGGGACTTTTGGTTTAAATATTTTATAACTATATCACACCTTGCACAATGCACATTCAAACAAGTGACCTTAATGTTTCACCAATGCTTGGCCCGATGCACCCTTATTGTACCATCCATGTACCGTCCCAAAAGGATATTTCACGATGGAACATTAGGTGACACCTAATTAAATTTGAAAGCAAAGTAGCAAAACGATCAATATTCTATTCGAAAGGTTTTAACCCTATTAGCTAACAATTACATAAGTTTAGGAGGTATTAAAGGGATGAACCGGATCAATTAGATGTCCAGTATTCCATTGTGTAAAGAGCTACTCTAATACCCAACCACCAGCACCGCCCCTCCCCGTGTTATACACCTGCCCACCAATATTTGTTCATATGCTCACACTACGCCGTCTATAACGCCTCCATGTTATAAGGCTTCCCACCAATACTGGCCCCATATACCCCCCTTCCCCAGTATGCCGTCTGTCCCCATTATACCGTCTGCGACGCCCACAAGTTATAAAGCTGCCCATCAACGCTGACCCAATATACCCACATTACGCCGCTGCTACGGTCACCTAACGTTATAAAGCTTCCTACCAACGCTGGCCCAATATGCCCACATTATGCTGCTGCTAAGGTCAGCTAACGTTATAAAGCTGCCCACCAACGTTGGCCCGCTATGCCCACATTACGCCGCTACTAAGGTCACCTAACTTTACCTCCCAACCAATGCTGACCCAATATACCCACATTACGCCGCTACTAAGGTCACCTAACTTTACCTCCCCACCAGCGCTGGCCCGCTATGCTTACATTATGCCGCTGCTATGGTCATCTAATAACTTTACCTCCCAACCAGCGCTGGCCCGCTATGCCCACATTATGCCACTGCTAAGGTCACCTTGCATACCGCGATGCCCGGAAAACCCCGTTCGTGCAGTCCTCCCCCCCCTCCCCCCACTCCGGTCGGACGGGTGCCCCTGATTTGGTCAGAGTCTCTGGGAATTCCGGGCCACTATCAAACTGTATCACTGCTGCCCGGCTGGGGCCCGCCGACCATAAACAACGCGACCCGGCCCAGTGACCGAGGGTGGCAGTGTGGTGAGCGGGCCATTCGCGGCACGGTATGAGCGATCCCTTTTGGTATGTTGGCTTTTCGCACACCCGTTGTGGAATTAAAAACAATACAAACACAGACAAACACACATACCTACATGAATAAACCTAGATATATTTGGTAAGTGCATTTGATGAGCAAGTAGTATTGCGGATACTGTTCATATTCGCGTTACATGAAATTGCTTATTCACAATATGCGTGTATTGATTGCTCTCAACACACATGAAGAAACCTATAAAAATAAAACATAAAATGTTTTACTTTTGTGCGTAACTTGTAGCGTCCTTTTCATGAGTGGTATATAAAAAAGTCTGACGAAAAGTATAAACTGCTTTCTCTGCTCGGTATAAACTATGCATCTCTAACTACTTCTACTTGTGTATTACGGCACTGCTGCTTGTAATGTTTGTTGTACCTGAGATGACATTGTTAATGGTTATTATCAAATGACATTTGCTAGTCAGCACTAGCAATGACATTATCAATGACCATTAGCAATGACATCTAAATTGTCAATGATATTGTCGATGGCATTGACAAGAGCAGATGAAATGCGTGTCACAGACAGATTACAATGCCGAGCGAATAGAAAAAGCCGTTTCTTATATAAATTTACCTGCACTCATATAGCCTCGGTACTTGTCAATAGCATTACCAATGACGGTTTCGATGCCGGCCACGGTAGCGCCGCGATCGTTGTTTTCGATCATTCCACGTGGTTCAATGCGCCGGTATCTAATCAGTCGGTTAACCCTCGCCGGCACGGGGGGGTTGATGCAACCCCCCCTAAGGTTTTTCGCAAATAGCTCGCGTAAAAAGCGGCCGATCGCGACGAAACTTTCAGTACCCTCGCATTGATCAATTTTACACCTACCCTGAAAATTTCATGACCCTGACCCCAATGACCTTTGACCCGTGACCTCTTTTATGTGACCATGTTTGGCCGAAATCGCGGTTCGGCGCATGTCGGCTCGCATTAACCGCGCGTTTGCAAGCTTTTCGTGGTTTCAAACGTTCAAACATGTGATTTGATGTTGCTCCCATGCATTAGGGTGGGTGTCAAAGTCACCTGAAGGTCAGGTCAGGTCATTGACCTTTGGTGACCTCGGGTGACCTCGGTTCACTTTTTCGAGTTTTACATGTTTCTAGGCTAGTTTTTGGAGCTGAATTCGAATTTAGCAACCATTTGAACATTTACGAAGTAGTTTTGGTGCCTTCGTAACATGTTACGAAGCTGTCCGAGGCGGTTGACACGTATTACGAATACCCGTCACAACCCCTACCGGTTGACCTGACCTGACCCGACCTGGTCTAAATGCTTAAAGAATCAAAACTAGATCAAAACTAAGATCAAAACTAACACGAACACTAACACTAAGACCAAACCTTAAAGATCAAAACTAACACGATATTCGTGATCAGCACTCCGGAAAACCACATAGCAGCCACACTTTACGACTTTCTAACAGGTCCCGATTTTCCCGGTTTTAGGGTCATTGACCTGACCTGGAAGGTCACCCGATGACCTAGGACCTTAAAATTGGGTATCATCGGCTTCCTCTTGTGACGGGCAACACGCTCGTTTTTTCCGCAAAGCTCTAGCTCGATCAGGGGCCAAACGCGAGGAGGGGGTTGTACCCCCCCCCCCCCCTGTGCCGTCGAAGGACTCAAAATGGCCTGTGCCGGCGAGGGTTAACGGCTGTTGTTCACTTGTTTAGTTTACTCCATTATAGACATCTGCATACCATCATAGACATCATAAACCATATGTCTTGGTATTCAGAAGTCTATGGTTCCATCAATACCATAGGTCTTGGTATTCAGAAGTATATGGTTCCATCATGTATGCAGTCATGTCTACCGGTCCATTGTCAATGGCTTGGAGTTGTAACTCTGGTCCAGGACTCGCACTGCTAACTCTGATCCAGGGTTCGGACTGCTAACTCTGATCCAGGACTCGCACTGCTAACTCTGGTCCAGGACTCGCACTGCTAACTCTGATCCAGGGTTCGGACTGCTAACTCTGATCCAGGACTCGCACTGCTAACTCTGATCCAGGGTTTCGGCTTTTAGATGCGATTTCTATTTTCACTCTTACCTTTTCCCTAACACTGACTGCTGGCTTCGGCTAATAGCCCTGCTTTCAGCTCCTTGCTTATGACTTTGGTTCATGGTCTCGGCTTTTGTTTTTAAGTCCCAAATTGAAGATTCTATTAGTTCTAGCCAGGGCTGCGGAGTCGATGGATTTTAGGGTGACTTCGACTCCGACTCCGGCTTAAAAATCGATTCTGACTCCGACTCCAACTCCGACTCCGACTCCGACTCCGCAGCCCTGGTTCTAGCTTTTATGATTGACGTTGGTGTGAGAGTCCTTTCAAATGAACTCTGTTGATGTTTTCCAATGAGTGATGACTCGAATGTCTCATCATTTGAGACATTTGGTGCGATACCAGTGCATTACCTGTTATTTGATCGAACATTCCCAGCTTTTTTGACGTCCGGTGGCCGACATAAAGCTGCATTCCGTTACTAGCCATACAATTTGCGATTATAATCATCCATGCAAGTTAAGATTGCGATCGATCTCATATATCGTACACTGACCATTTGGGTTACGATATGATCTATGATCTAGGATACGATGAAGCGATTTCTAGTTCCACGCTAGCACAAATAGCACTGATTTTTTCATATCAGACGGCAATGGCGCCGCGGTGAGTGATAGGCGACATCGCTAAAGGAAACAGAGCTACATCATATTTCATACAGGAAAAAGAAGACGTAACCACACCTTGGCTACAACTCAACTTCACCGAGTGATGCATCGTTTGATATTGGCAGCATCTCGTGTGTGTTTCTGAATGGCATCACTCGCCCGCTGAGTACCCAGTGACGTCATAAACCACTGGTGTCTGTCCCAGTGACGTCATTCAGTGGCGTAAGACGCCAGTGATGCGGTATATCGCGCTCGGTGGATGGCAGTAAGCATATGCTGTATTAGACATAGCCTTAGTGAAACTGTTACCTTGCCATGCGGATTCTCCTTGCTCAGCTATGACGATACTAATGAGTATTATCAGTCATTGAATTATAGATACTGGGTGAAATTGGAAAAAAAAAACAACAACTTAAAATTGACCTTCACCACAAAGTTGTGTGTTCGTTCTGGAAAAGATCCATTTTAAGATTGAAATTCTTCAGAAACAACTGTCATGTAATTACACCGCGCCTTTCTATGTGGTCTTACCACAGACATCACAAATACCCAGCGTAAGCATTTTGTATCGTAATTTAAACATTTCCATTCGCAAATCGCATCGCTTTCGCACGCCAAGGCGTATTTCGATATAATAAACCACTATATATGTATTGTTTCCAGCTATCTATGGGCGGTAATGGAAAATATAAAATGTAAGGCCTCTATCACTAGATATTCAGGAGCAGTAGAGTATGAAAGTATTGCTGGCTGTTTTTTTCAGCCAGCCCCTACCGAGACGGATTTCATTCCAACGTCGCCACTGGATAAACGGACGGCTCAAACGGCGCACGTCATTGGTTTGGTGGATCTACCCACTAGCAGGATCAACACATTCTGAACACGATGACCCAGCTGGGATACCCCGCTGCGTCGTGTTCAATCCACTAATAGTGCAGCGGTGATGTGGACACTGTTGGCTGGTGTGATATCAACTGTCAACAAACCACTGTCCACAAACCACGGTCAACAAACCACGGTCACGCCTCTAGTCGGCGGCCGATTTCATAAAGCGTAGTTCGTATTTGACGTCAAAGGGTTATTCTACGCCCTACGGAATTGTACCCTCCAGAAGTGGTTAGTTGGTCCGAGGGCATGATGTGCGACACTTGCTTACTTTTGTTTGTTTTGGATTGTACTTAACTACAGCCACTACTTGAATAATAGTTAAATACACTATCCATAATGCATATGCATTATACAATGACAATATGCATATGATTACCTACGTCCGCGATTGTTTTATGAAACCGTTTGGGCGTAGAATGCAATCGAATGCGTGAAAAACTACGTCAGTCGTAAGTTACGCCCTTTTATAAAATCGGCTTCTGGTGTCTAATACAGCGTTGTCAGTGGTTAGACCCCATTGAAGGGCGTGGTGTATTGTTGCCAGCTAGCTATGGGCGGTAATAGAAAAAAGGCGCATTGTAAAGCCACACTTCCGCGTCACCACGTGTCGAGGCTGCTAAATGGACCTGTGACGTCACTGGTCTGAGTTTAATGGCCCAGTGACGTCACCAGCTATAGGTCCGGGTGCTATACTCGGAATGTTTTGAGGTTGGAGATTTTTAAGGAAGGATTTGGTGATTTTTAAGGAAGCATTTGGGGATGTATAAGGAAGGATTTGGGGATGTATAAGGAAGGATTAGCCGCGCACGGACAGGTTGGTAGCAGCATAAATACGGGCACGGCTCACTGATATATGATGCATAACCGATCAATTTGGCCGATTGTGCCCCTCATATTTTTATTTTTTAAAGTTAGGTTTTACTTTCATTCTATAGAAAAGTGAAAACAAATGTTGAAAACTTATACTTTCCTGAATATTGTGGGATATTGTAAAAAAGGGAAGCAAGCTGGTCGGTTGTGATGGAAATGAATACCGGGTGGCCCAGAAAAAACGTTCCCAAGTTTAAATTAATATTTCTCAGAAAGTGATAAAGATACAACATTGAAACTTCCAATAGTCAATGCGACATATATTTTCAGTAAATGGTATGCTTTTTATGTTATTCGGTCAATTACTTTTTAAACGGTTCTTGTTTCTAGCATGCCATGTAAAAATCACTTTTTTGCTCTGATGTTTACCAAAAATGTGAGTGAACGGGCCACTTCCATCTCGGCACCACGGCCTACAGCCATGACTGCTACTGGCAACTAGTCTCATTGGTGGTTCAGGCCTCAGGGTGACACATTCCCTCTAGCTTTTTTCCTTATTCGGTCGATTTACTATTTGATCTTCTTGAAGGGAGGGCAATCAGCAGTAGCCCATGCACCGTGCCACTCCTTCGCCTCGAAACAGGACTTGTGTTGAAACGAATGGCATCCATTAACACAACTTTGGCTTAGTATTTGAATATTTGGCACATAAGTGTGACAAAAAGATATAAAATAGCAACACACGTGCTGGTATCATTCAAGCCGTTCAATTTTTTCTAAACTGGTACGTCTAAGCCAATCATTACTTCCGTTTAACAACGGCAAAAAAAGCAAAAACGTCTTACTTGATTCAATATAAGATTGCTGGCTTAAAAATGATGGTACAGTGTTATAATTTGGCATACCAATGCGCAAAGAAGTGACGCAAACTTGATGAAAATTTTGGCTCGTTATTTGCACTCGAATTTGAGATATAGGCCTCCAAAGTTCGGAACGTTTTTTTTTGGGCCACCCGGTATATATGTAAAAAAGACAGTGTGGTTCTAGTTTTTGTTTGATTGGCTCATTCATGGCATAGAAATGACGATCTCAGTGGTATTTACTATCGCTGTCGAGTATCGATAGTAATGCCCTGTAATATTGTGGTGGATAATTTTGCAACAACAGTGAGTTGCTGGGACAAACAAATGATACTTAAAAATGCATCTTTATTTCGTGGTATTTTCAGTGGCATTGAACAACCGATAAACATAAATATCATATTCTTACACAGTCCATTAGCCTGTGTGGGTTCGCCTATTACCTCTGTCTATCCTACTTACCACCGCGATGGTTGTCTTTAGATCAACTCAGTTTGACATGCAGTGCGGATACTTCTTGAGAATTGAATTACACTCAAAGCACTCCAGCTCCTTTTCAGAGAGTTCCTAACGCAATTACCACCCGGAAATATTGCCATCCTGAGTACAAATGACATGACCCATGGAATATCAAGTCTCGGTATTTTTCCATGTCAGGTGGGACGCCCGGTTTATGTTATGTCTATCTTATCTATAGCCGTTTTCACGACGGGCTATCCGGCGAGTGCACGTAATTTGACCAAATCTGCACCTAATCTGCACCAAATGTGCACCAAATGTGTACCAGATGACCGTCGTGAAAACGGCTTATACACTGCTAGGCTATATTGTTATCCGGTATCAAAGCGATGGAGTCTCCTGCAAGGAGTAGGTGTTCGCAACTTCGCTGCTAGGACTAATGATCAGTGGCTGCTATTTGGTCGTAGGACAAATGAATGGGTGGCTTTTGCTAGCCGGAGCTAGGACAAATTTGGCGGTTTTACAAATGCTTATTAGATAAGGAGCCTTCGGGGAACTTGTCTCCTCCGCGATGTTGAAAATTGTTTGCTTTGCTGTTTCCTATTTTGCTTGGTTAGAAAACATATCAGTAAACAAGCACCGTTAGATAAACTTTGTTTTAAATTCCAAGGCGCAGCTGATTGAGCGAAGGCTAAAAAGCTTTCATGACTGAGGAATTTAGAGATTTGCTCCTGTCAGCGTCGAGTATTCTCGAAAACGAATGTCTTCACGGTTCAGTCAATGTGTTGTTGTTTGATCTGCATAGTAACGATACCTTATTGAATGCGACCTGCCTATTGATAACTTTTTGGAACTCTTGGGGCATTTTGCGTTCGACTAATTTAGCGACTAACTCAGCTGATGATGTTCATGCTGCTGTTATGTATCTTTAGCCTTGCAATTTTGAGGGTTCTGCTCACGATTATCCTAAGGCATTGAACTAATGAGTAGAATGTAAATCTGGCAGTAAGTAATTGCACACAAAAAATGGTGACGAAATGATATCTGGTCAAAGCCCGCTGTTGCTGTAAAAAAGATCGCAATTAAATCCATTATTTTCTAGCATTGATGACAGAGCGTGGCTTTAATTTCATTTTGAAGGGTAGGCCGCGTCATCGGAGCCTGATACCATTGGAATAATAATATAGTAGTTGCAGATATTAGGTGTCATTTACAGTTCAGCAGTGATATCCGTCGACTGATCCGACCGGAAAATGCTATAAGCGGTCACAATTCCGTGTAATGGGTAACCAGATCGGGTGTATCTGTATTTCAATCGCCATATGGATGAAGTGAATTGTCCCTAAAACTTTTACCGCATTTTTTAACGTTTTTTTCAGCTCCCAACACCGAGTTTGTATAAATTAACGCAACTCTATAAAAAACTAGTAAATTTAGGTATCGCCAATGATGATAATGCGTATAAATATACGTTTAAGTCTAGTGACGCCAAGTAGAGATATTTGGAAAATCCATTACCAACCAGCTACCAACCAAAAATGGACTATAATACTGAAATTCACCGTTCCATGCTTCTATCCTCAGGATACGGAAATCCTTCTCCTCCACGCCGCAACCCCCCTCCGGGCTGGACAGGCAACTTTATCTCATGCGGGCTGCTCCCTTGGAGCGGCACCGCTGCTCCCGAGGGAGCGCACCCCGTAGCCGGGTGCAGTGAGTACCTTGGGGCTGGCCGGCCTGTCCTTCGGGATGGGCTCAGCCCCGGTGACTCACTAGGGTGCCTGCCCAGACCAATGTCTCCCCCTAATTCCTATCATCCTTCCGGCTCTGAAATGGTCTATTTGGACCGAAAGGGCCTAACCCCCCCCCCCCCCAAAAAAAAAAACTGAAATCGAACCAACTTTGGAAATGCATATAGTTACCAGCTTTTTACCAACTTTTTATTTCCAACTTTTGACGAAGTTCAGAGCATCTAATACATACATCACTGAGGTTTCATAAAGCCAACATAATACCAACAACACTGGGGCTGCAATAGCAGTTACTAATTTCGTAACCGATATTACGAAGTTGGTATCGGTTAATTATCCGACATTTGTAAACCTTAAAGTTAGTATCCTGTTGAGTATTGACATCTTCAATATGTATTGTATCTCTTGAAAGTATAGCGTCTCGAAAGTATCGCTATCTCTCCCTGGTTTCAGCGCCTCTGGCTTTAGGGGGCTGTCAGCCTGGCCGACCTGTGCCGTTTTCACAATTTCACGGGTCAGCCAGCCGGCCAACCCTCAAAAGCCAAGGGTTGTCAAACCAGGGAGCGACGGCGATAATTTCTAGCGCGATGCTTTTGAGAGACTTTTTTAATCACTCACCCGCGTTGCAACTGCTTCATTGAAATGTTTTTCCACCAATATACCACGTTAAATTTCTTTTTTCACTTCGTATGACACTGACCTTGACCATGGAACTGTGGGATGGTTTCCCTGGCGTCACACGTTCCCCGCTCAATGCTCATGTTTCCCGCTCATGTTACCCCAGTCGTGTTTCCCCTGTTGTGTTTCAGTTGTGTTTTCATGGTTCGTAGCACACTACCCGGCAACCAGCATGTTTCTGAAGGATGGATGCCTAGTGCCTACTGTTCATCTTTGGCTGTACCATCGTAGCCAATTGGCCTAAAATATTATTTACCCTGGTGTCAATGACTGGTAGTTTGGATACTGTGATTACATTATTCTGTCGTCTGTCTGCTGCCTGTTCTCGGAGCGGTCAGACCGAGAGACTGCCAGACTCCGACCAACAGACTGCCATACTCTAACTAACAAGCTGTCAAGTGTCAAACTAGACCGACAGACTGTTAGACTCTTACCGACATACTGCCAAACTCGGACCAACAGACTGTCAGACTAGGACCGACGGCCTGTCAGACTAGGAGCGACAGACTGTCAGACTAGGACCGACAGACTGTCATACTCGGACCGACAGACTGTCAGACTAGACCGACAGACTGCCAGACTCGGACCAATAGACTGGCATATTCGGACAGACAGACTGCCATATATCGGACCGACAGACTGCCAGACTCTGACTGACAGACTGTCAAGTGTCAGACTAGACCGACAGACTGCCACACTCGGACCGACAGACCACCATACTCGGACCGACAGACTGCCATATATCGGACCGACAGACTGCCAGACTCTGACTGACAGACTGTCAAGTGTCAGACTAGACCGACAGACTGTTAGACTCTTACCGACATACTGCCACATTCGGACCGACAGACTGTCCAGACTAGACCGACAGACTGCTAGGCGATAATGGCTGAAGTCAGTACGGAAAACTTGGGTTGGTGTGACAATTATAACTCCCTTTTCGCCAGCAAATCACCAGCGATGTTGCACAGTAGAATTTTAATTGGCGGTGTAAACTAGAAACACCTTCATTTACACAGGAAACTCCACACGTGGTTGTAAAGCGATTCACAGTCGTATCGCTCTGAAACCAATTGGCGTTCTTTGTCAGATTAAAGACGATATTTTCACGGTAATAAGGAACAGGAAAACATTTAGCCACAATGGCGATCAGCACAGGCGGGGGCAAAACTTGGCATCTTTTCACTCTCTGTAAATCGGATTTGCTGTGATGTTTGATGGGCTGTCAGGTGGACTTGTATATTGATTTTTGGTTCATTCTTGGTGGCTAGTTAAAAATAAGCATGATTCTATAAATATATTTTTATGGCTACGTAACACGAAGTTTCGGCCTGGGAAGGTGTGACTACGGCCTCTATTCTATGGTCTCTCTCTATGTCTATGTCTATGAATTAGCTATATCATCATAAATGTTTTAATTATTACAATCGCTATTATCATTAAAATATAAGGAGTGGTTATTGCTCAAACAAAAGAAATGCATACTTGCATCTTCAATAGGTATTCTTTATGTTCTTTTCACCTGATATTCAGGATTTGATATGTTAATCGCTCCCACGCTTCTTATTTTCCTCTGCATCCTACTTTACTTGTATACATGGTGTAGTTCTACCATATTCAGTAGCACCTGCATCTCGAGTCATGTTCTACCAATATCAGAACATAACCCGACACACTACTGGATGCTCTTCCATTGTCCCATTATTAGCAATCATTGTGAATAATTTACCGGCCTTGTCTTCCTGATAGCTAAGATGGCGTGAAAGTATGCAAGGTCTCTCAGAACAGACCAAAACAGTATGCCATTGTGGATAAAATGCACCTGATTTCCAGACGGATCACAGGCGCCATTTTGAGCTTGAGTCAGTCTGGCAGCCCTACCGCGGCCCAGAGGAGGTCCGTCACATTTCCTTCCTTTACGTCTTCCTTCCCGTGTTTGTTTTAATGCCGTGTTGCCTGTTTATTGATGGGATGGCTCCGTGTAATCATTTACCACAGACTATATCCTGTATAGGATGGTAGCAGTAATACACATGTGAATTGACGAGAGACGGAAACCAATGGTGGGCTGGTGATTACGCCGCTGGGGACGCTGGGGATACTCGTACCGACCGCCATGTTTAGTCCGCCATGTTCTGGTGCCGAAAACCAGGGAAATGCCAGAGAGAAACAGATAGGTAGGGAGGGAGGGAGGGAGAGAAAGAGAGAGAGAGAGAGAGAGAGAGAGAGAGAGAGAGAGAGAGAGAGAGAGAGAGAGAGAGAGAGAGAGAGAGAGAGAGAGAGAGAGAGAGGGAGAGAGAGAGAGAGAGAGAGAGAGAAGAGAGAGGTTTTCACTTCATACAGCTGGCTTTTATTGTCTTTCGTACCAAAAAAAAATAAGGCAACAAACGCCTCCCATTACTTCCAAATAGACAACCGTCATCAAAAGTGAGTGGCAATTTCGGTAGCGTTCGTAGATGTCTTCACTGAATGGTCATCATCAAAGTTATAATATACTCCAGACACATAAAGGCCTGGCTACACTATGCGTTTTCTGCGTGCGTTTTTGCAGGTTTGCGTGTTTTGCGTAATATCGTTCTAGGAAAAAAAGTTATAAACAATATAATTTTTACTTTGGTTATATACAAAAGCTAATATAACTCTTATGTAACTAAAATTTAAGGTGAAAAACATCACAAAAACGTAATATCGTTCTTTTTTCTAAAACGATATCACGCAAAACACGCAAACACGCAAAAAACGCAAGAAGAAAACGCATAGTGTAGCCAGGCCTTAACAAGATAATTGCGATTTACAAACAAATTTCGTGTCGACCCCAGGGAGTCGTTGGTAATGTGCAATCGCGCTACCGAGGCATAACAAAAGTCCCAATTTCCTAGTATGCTCAATTTTACATCTATCTCAATAATATACGTGTTACTAAGCGTGCAATCGTTGAGTCAGATCCCAATATTCTCGAAACGCCGATGTTTTTCGTCGATCAATAAGAGATTGCCTTACCGTTGTTCGTGTTCATCGGGCTCATTTTCTCGGAGTTTGTATCATTTTACCCAGGTGAGTGTATTCTGGTCGCGTAATTATCGGTGCTCGGGGGTAAGAGACCGCGCAAAAGGCCTTCTAATGAACCGAATCATTGACCTTTTCATCTCTCAACTTTTTGTGGGCGTATACTTTTAATTGGCAGAGCTGTGAAATTGAGCTAATAGCAGTGTGGAGCGGAGCAGATCTTTTATGCTCCTCTCAGTTGACTCTGTTGGAATGGTGGCTTCTTTACCGGTGGGGTTACTTTAAATGCAGTGCGCCGCTGATATATCAGCAGTGGTGCTCTAAATCAGATAGAATGACCGACCTGTTACTCAGCCTCACCTAACCGTATATGCTAATCGCTAGGTAATATCAACAGCACCGGTTGGAAAGAGAAAGAGCACATTTTTGTGTTGGAAAGAGCACAAAAATAACATCAAATTTCCAACGTGCAATTTTGATTAACTTTTTAATCTTTCAACTCCCTTACGATGTTTGCTAACTGTTTCGCTTTATGACAAACTTTGAAGCCATTATTTTTTGCTTTTGACAAACATTTTCAAAAGCGTCTTTTCTATCTCCCCACCTCTCTCTCTCTCTCTCTCTCTCTCTCTCTCTCTCTCTCTCTCTCTCTCTCTCCTGCTCTCCCCTCTCTCTCTCTCTCTCTCTTTCTCTCTCTTTCTCTATTTTAGGTCATCTGCAGCCGCGACATCCGCGCTGACTTTCCACTGTCATATCAGACAACACTTCCTGCCCCTCCTCCTCTAGCGCCCCCCCCCCCCCCCCACCAGTGCCCCCTCCCCGTCCCCCACATCCCGGAGTGCCTATAGCGGGGTCACGTGATCTGTCAAATCGAGCACTTCTCCTCTGTAGAGGGGGGGGGGGGGGGTCGCAGTCTCCCGGCCTGTATGCAAGCAATGGCTGGCTGATACAGTGTGATGAATAGAAGCTCAGTATGAGAAGACAAATGCTACATAACTTGCTCAATATACGTCAACGTTTGCTAAGATTTTGTCGTCTTTTTGACAGGCTCGACAATACCAATGGCATTTTCAGTGTGCATTGTGCAATGTGTACTGTGCAAGGTGCAGTGTTCACTGCGCCTTTGCATTAGCTGATAGGCGGAGCTTGAAGGGCAAATAAATGTGTCTGAGTCTCAGACGATAAATGCTATCGATCACGTGGGCGATGAGGGAAAATACTCAGCCTCTGATAATTCAATAACATTTTCCGAAAAGTCTGAGGAAGCTCGTCTCATCGTATGTATGTATGTCTGTCTGTCTGTCTGCCTGTCCGTCTGTCTGTCTGTCTGTTTCTCTATATATCTCTGTCTCTGGGTCTGTCTATGTCTCTGTCTCTGTCTGTTTCTGTCTAAAATCCACTTGCATATTCAATATTCATATACCTGACTCCGGTCGTCCTTTCACCTTGCTACTGTATAAATTATCAAAAGCGAGCTCACGGTCTACACTCACGTTATTCCGGCAACCGTTCCGGCTCAAAAACCAGCACCCAGCACTAAAAACCAAACCCAGCACCAAAAAAAATGGCCTCTTCGGAAATCCGGACTCCAGCGATGTCTTTATATCTACCTTTATTTATGTGTGTTGTTTTGCACAGTTGCCTCCCAAATTGGAGGCAACATGCCATCAGAAGCTCCGGCGGAAAATAATCGCGAGGGATTAGTCGTTTTCCGAGACAAGCTGCACCATTGTGACGCACGGATAGACTGCTAAAAATTACCTCCAATTCTGCCGCATTGTGTTGTCAAAACATTACAATAAAAACGCAGCCACCACATGAAGTTCCCAGGCGGCGCTCATGTATCGGTATAACAATGTCCCGATGGGTTCGCGGAAGCCGTGTTGAATTTTCACACTCTGTGTTTCCATGCATACACAGATAGCATGGGTGTGCTGTCTCGGTACGCGGTACAATCAGTCTCGAAAGTACCACGCATCGGTGCGGTGGATCCATCAAGCCCGACCGTGGAAGGGCTGCTAAGTTTGAAAGCCACTGAACCAATTGACCTGGTGGATGAATGAGAAGGTCAATTGGCTCAGTGACTCCGAATTTTAGCAGCCTACCTTCGGCTGGGCTCGCTGGATCCACTGCGCCAATGCGCCGCACTTTCAAGAGTCAAGACTATACGGTATACCTTGTGGGAAATGATATTGGCATGCTGTCATCTGAGGCGTGTCGTATCAGACACATATTCAGAGACAAGTTATCGGCATTCGGCGGTGCCTCGCTTGCAAACGCACACATACTGACATGATAATATTGGAGAGTGTAGCGCGCCAATACCCGCCTCAGGAGTGTAATGGTACGCTTATAAATGTGATTTGGCCACATTGTAATGGAATTCAGCTACATTAGCATTACAAAGTAATAGAAAGAGGGGCTAAAGTTTAGGCGCATACCTAATGGATATTCTAAAACAGAACATACGTCATCTTCATATCATGCAGTGTTGGTTCCCAGCTATGAAAGCATGCAAAACAAAATCAAAATAATGAGTATTTAATGGGAAATTTTGTGTTAATTGAAGGAACATACATCTAGCGTGCAAACGAAACAAAGTCGTGTACAAGTGCAACACAGGGCAGCTCTAAGGAGAGCCATCCTCAGACGATGCACCATTGCTGATAAGAAGCGCCATGCACGACTGTATCCTGCTGTTATTTGATGACGTCATTGATATGAAGCCGTGCTGCAGAGCCGGTACGTAGTGCCCTATCAGTGCGTCCTATCGATCGTCGCAACACGACAGATGTCGCTCGACGGCTGCTGCGTCTCGTGCCGCCATTTTGTCGACACTTCTCGTTGGATGCATTCCCATGTTTCTTTTTGCTTCGTGTTGATTTTTTTTTTAATTGCTTACCGTACTTGTTTTTTGTTGTTGTTATTATTATTATTATTATTGTTATTATTATTATTATTATTATTATTATTATTATTATTATTATTATTATTATTATTATTATATTTATTATTATTATTATTATTATTATTATTTTTATTATTATTATTATTATTATTATTATTATTATTATTGTTATTATTATTATTATTATTATTATTATTATTATTATTATTATTATTATTATTATTATTATTATTATTATTATTATTATTATTATTATTATTATTATTATTATCATCATCATTATTATTAGTATTATTATTATTAGGCATTATTATTCTTGATATATTGGTATTACCACTAATTTAAGCTGGGCCTTTTGCTGGTGTTCACAGTTTTCCGGTAGCATTTGCGTAGTAATCGATTTATTCGCCTGCGTCGATCACTAAATTTAAGTGGTGCTTTTGTCGAGTTACGGTGTACCACTACCGACCTCCCTCCCCCTGTTACGCCATCGGTAGTGGTACGCTCGGTCGAAATCCGCCCCCTCCTCCCCCCGCCCCCTCACGCGTAGCGTAGTTTATGGAGTTGGATAGTGAACACTTTTTGTGAAGTATGCTTCCCCTCAGGGTCTCTATGACCATTACCAAAACAGTAACCATGATCTTCCGTGTCCGCACATGTCAGCCTGAAGTTATATCTGTACCTCTCTCTATCGTCAAACGTTATTTACATCGGCCTTGTTCCATATGACCTTTTACCAATACCTTTGGTAGAAGGTACTATACTTTGCATTATATTTTATGAAAGGGGAATAAGTCATTGCACAGGTGTAATGCATTTCCTTGCAATACATAGTGTTCCTCGAACATGTAGCTTGTGCCGTCTATTTGCATGCAGTTTTTGTTTATCACGCTCCACTCCACGTGTTTGTTCCCAATCAGCAGCCGCCACCGCATGGTAGATAGGACTAAATCCGGCCTATTTATGGAAATAAGTAGGCGGTCCAGCCGTGCGGTAGTGGTTCGTATAAGGCAGGGGGGTGCTCGGTTTTCCCGGTGTAAACAGGGAGCTCCTCCACTAGAACACGTGGCTGTGGAGCTGCCGGTTTTCGTGTTTTGCGGGCCCGCCGTCAATGCTTTTGGATCTGGAGACTGGAGCGACCGGATTTAGAGCACATAATATACAGCTGGAGCTGTATATTTGAACTCTGGAGCTGATAACGTTTGGGAAAGACTGGAGGCCGCCATTTTCTATAAAGCTTTAGTGCGAACCTTTTGAATGGAAGGATTCACAAGGATAGAGCCCCCGCTTAGCCGAGCTTGCTGCGCTGGCCCTGCACTCTACCCTCCGATCACGCAATTCCTGATGGAAGAATTAGGAGTCCGAAGCTTAACGTTTACGTACGCACACCGCCATGCGTTGCTTTGATTACACTGTTTGCACCCATTCCTGTGAGCCTCTCGGGTGATGTGCATTTTCGTGCCCAACCAGGTCCAGGTCTGAGTCTCTCCAGTCTTGTGGATTCCGAAAGGTGCCCTGAGATGAGATGCTACGGAACGGGGAAAAATATCGCACAGGCACAGCTCATGTCACCTATTGCGGGCCTATGGGACTTCGCTTTGTGAATGTACGTTCTCGCTGTTCGTGAGTTCTACGTCCCAGATTTATGCACGTGTACCAATCCATCCACCTTTCTCCATAAACGGCCCACTCAAATGCATGGTCACAGCTGGTTTGTGTTTTCGACCATGCTTGCCCAGGTGTTCCGTATTTTGGGACTGACACACCTGCTGCATGTACCTAATGCATGTTCAAATGTTCCGTATTTTTGGAACGTGTCTGGTCTGATGGACCCCCGGCTGCACGAACAGTGAACACGGCTTTGTTTGATATCCACCCCAATCGGTTTCCTGCTGACGTCATCCGTTGGCTGTTGACGTCAGCCACTGGCGCCGAGCTGCCGAATGCGGCTAGCCACCGACGGCAGCACTAACTGTCGGCTGTAATAACAACTACTCGTTGAAGAACGCGTCGCTAGGTGTCACTGTGTACGCTGGGCATGGAAGCTAGAGCTTGTTGATTGGTAAGGCTAGGGTTGACGAACTGGCCAGTGGCCAGTGCCTATATCAGCAGCAGTCAACTGATACTTTGACATAAAGAAAACATGGCAACGGACAATAGTGTAGGTTGGTAGTTATGAATTGGTAGTTCCTCGGAAGCTCTGGGCAGTAATCGCCACGCCATATGTGGATCGCACACGATCGTAAATACAATACAATACAATACAATGCTCAGGTTTAATGATTTACCATTATTAGGCGAGAAAACGCTAACAGTTACCCATACCCTGCTCAAGCCTCCAGTCTCCACCCTATCTCTGAAAGCTCAAGGTTGTTGTTCCATGAATAAGTGTTTGCGCTGTACCATTTCCTCCATGACGTCATCAGTGTACCGTCCAGCGGGAATTACACGAGGTAAAACCCGGCCCCAGCCCCCCGATGACGTCACCGACCAACTGCAACAACCGGACTGACAGCCGGCGCAGTGGCGGAGTTGCAATCCCTTCGCCGGTAGAGAGGAGGCGCCGCCAACACTGCACGAGGGCAGTCTCAGGCGTCTGTAACACACGGCTCGGGCGTGCGACCAACCGAGAGTCATGGCGTGCTTCCGCCCCCTCCCTCTCCTCCCCCCCCCCCGCTGAGCCCGCCCATAGCAACCAAGCAAACGCGTGGGCCGCTCGACTGGTCCGTTTCAAGTACCGTGTCCCCACTCGCCGCCGCCGCCGCCCCGGCCGCCGGCGGCGCCTGCAAGGGACTTGCCCGCCAGGGGGCACGGCTGGCTGAACCTCGAGTTTGTCACGTGACTGGGCTTCCCCGGACTGCGGCCTTGCGCTGCGCCGGGCCGGGCCGGCGTCGGTCGGCTGCGTTCAGTCGGTGTTCCGCTGTGGTGTGTGCTATTGTGGGCATCAGTAGGAGCAACAGGTGTTAGCGAGGGGAACACCAGAGGGGAACAGGAGATACGGAGCAGTTGGATGGTGGCAGGGCAGGTAAGCCAGCGCTGGGGGGGGGGGGGGGGAGCAGCGTGGGTTGATTGATCGCCCCGAGTTGTAACTGCGCATTGCGCCTCACCATGTTCCCAGTTCAATACGTGTGGAGAATACGGGGACAGGAGTGATGGCTTGGGTGGGACTCGCGGTCGATGCGAAGACTTGTTACCTAACTAACATGCGCTGTTACATGTAGTGATGCAGATGTGAGATTATGCGCTAATCCTTATGTCTCTTAAACCGTATGATGGCTGGTTCGTTAAACCATCGAGGATGCTACGAACCATCGTTTAACAATCGTACCATCAAACCACCGTTTTTTATATGTTTCAGATGGACAAAATACGGGTATGAAATTGATATTGATTCGGATATGCGAATGCTGTTGATTCAAACGGTTTTATGAATCTGATTTGATTATGATAGAGTTACAAGGATCATTCTAATCGGTTGTCCCATGTCCAATTTGGAGCAAGGATAGACAAGGTTACAGATAACGGTATATGCTAAATGCGTCTTTCCTCGGTTAATTGAAAGGCTCCTCGGTTAATTGGGAGGGTCTTATTCTAAGTTCTTACTTATTTCAACCTAGCATCTATGCTATCCATCTATTCGCTATCTAACATCTAACTTATTCTAGCGCTCAGTGAGGAAAAGAACCGGCTGAATTAGGTTGCGTATTATTCGGTTCATGGGTGACGTCGTGCGCCGAAACACGTATATTCTGGTGCTGCCACTCCTTCCTTCACCCTGCCCGACTTGGCGAACAACCCACCGCTGTCCCATCGGTCTCCCACCACTGTCCCATCGATCTCCCCTCACATCCCTCTCAGAACCCACCGCTACATCCCACCGTTCTTCCTCCCACCACGTGGCCACCCCACCGCTGTCCCACTGGTCTCTCGTCCCACACCCACCGCTGTCCCATCGGTCTCCCTCCCACCTACATCCACCGCTGTCCCACCGCTCCCTCCCCTCAGAACCCACTGCTGTCCCATCGGTCTCCCACCACCCCACCGCTGTCCCACCGCTCTCTCGCCCCGGAACCCACCGCTGTCCCATCGGTCTTCAACCCACACCCACCGTGCCCCTTCGGTCTCCCCTCATATCCCATCGTGTCCCGCCGCTCTCCAACCCACACCCATCGGTCTCCCACCACTGTCCCATCGGTCTCCCTCCCACCTACACCCACCGCTGTCCCACCGCTCCCTCCCTCAGAACCCACCGCTGTCCCACCGCTCTCCAACCCACCACCCGCCGTGTCCCATCGGTCTCCCCTCCCACCCACCGTGTCCCGCCCCTCTCCCACCCACACCCATCGCGTCTCCCATCGTTACCCAATCTCTCCCACACCTTTCCATGCTTATATCACCCTCCTGACCAGCTCTGCTCGTTCTCCTCCATAACCTGACGACGGTAAAGCTGTGCTCTAATCCTCCCCCCAATGGAGAGCTAACCTCTCTGACTGGCCGCAGGGCCGTTGGGTGCGTGATGTGCGGGGCTACCTCTGTCGGATGAACCTGTCTGCAGCAGTGCTCAATACCGGATGGTTAGGTGGTTTTATTTGGATTGGCTTTAATTTAATTTATTTTGATTACCATCTGGTTTGGGTGATTTCATTTGGAGTGGGTTTTAATTTGATTTTACTTCTAGTGATGGTGTCTGTTACCTGTTCTGACCGTCGTGACCTCACCGAAGGGATTAAATATCAGTGCTTGATGTATTAATATGCACCAAAAGACCCGTTATTATATTGGTGATGGGAATAGCCATCCTACTTTTCACTAAGTTAAAAGTAGGATGGCTATACCTAGTCCGTACCGTATCTGTTTTACTCCCGTATCTGCTGTAGGGACATCGGAGACTGATTGAAACCATGCCCGCTTCTCATAGACAGTCGTTTGAAACTTTGTCTTGGTGCTCGGACACTTCTGCTTTATCCATCTTTTTTAATTTAAAGGTAGTGTGCCAGCTTTCTTGGACCGTATGGAGTTAATGGCCCAGATAAGGAGAACCGGATTTTTAGAACTTATCCATACCTTCAAAACTCATGGAAACGTCTTAAATTCTTCAAATTTTGAGTACCCCAGTGCGAAATTCGCCCCGACGGGTTGTCGGTCGTACCCCAACCACATTTCACACCACTATGAACAATAAATGCACACACTGAAATCGCTATTACCGATATGCTCATCCAATCAAGTTTCGATAAACCCGTTCATCATCATCTCCTGCGGTTTCGAACACGCCTGTTAGGTGGCTTCTGATGCTCGTCGAGGTCGGAATTTCCAAATACGCGTGGTGCGTCGGGCCGCGCGCTCTGACTTCGGCCAAGAAAAATGCGTCAGCTGATCATTGTCATTTCTGCCACTTGCGTGTGGTGAAATGGGGTCATAACTTATAAGACGGCTTTTTCATATCAATTATTTTACATAAAATCATATTTCAAACCATAAATAATGTTCGACAGCCAAATAAAAGAAACAATACCAATACGGGCTTACAGTTTAAGGCTCGACATTGTGTTGTCTACGATTAGACAGCTGATAACTCATTCCCGTACGTCGTATGGTCGTAACACTATAATGACCTTTGCTTATTGTCACAAGTGCGCCGCATTCGCGATTGTTGCCCGACGCCTGTTTGCAGGTGAGCCCACTACAGTTGTTATACATATCTAAAAACCGAAAAACTTTTAGGCGAAAAAGGCACTATTCCAGGCCCATTTTTGATTTTTTTTTTTGCGATATTAGGTAAAAACAGAAGCTTCTTATCCTAGGAAAAATAAAATGGGAAATCTTTCAAAGGTGGCACACTACCTTTAAGCTGCATTTTGCTCTTTTAAAGTTGATCGTTATTTTTCGCAATATGTGGCCAAACATTGTAGTTTACTTGGCACCATGGAGCGTGCTGGCTTGCACCGCTTCAAAGGCTTGCTGCTTCGAAGGAATTCCTTCGAAGCAGCAAGCCTTTGAAGCGGTTCTCCCATAAAGTCAGACCAGGCTAGTCAGTCGTCGAAACGAAAGGAGATTTATTCTCCTCTTATTTCCAGGGCTCTTTCCTCGTTTTTGCCGCGTCGCCGGACGAAGACTGGTGTCCTAATGGACGTTACCTGTCCATGATGGTTATACCTACGCCCAGTGACCGAATCTGCAATTGAATGTGATACAGATTGCAAAATAATAAAAATCGGATATATTCGATCACGGTCAACCGGCAAAGAACACCAGATCACTTGGCACTTGCAATCGATTGACAAAGATCCGTGATCAAATATACCCGAATTTTGTTATGTTGTCTTGTAATTATATTCAAATTCAGTTTAGGGTTTGGTCACTTTAAATGTGCTTATAAAATATAACATGATGATCTTCTTCATAACGCTTAACTCTCTAACATCTCCTCAGCTATATCTCATAACGCCAAGGGGGACGGTATGACATTGGGAATTTTCTGTACATGACTCGTAATGCTTACTGGGGCATTCCACGTCAAATCGAACAAAAATCGGCTGTTTTGCACCTTACCATCAGCGATTTCATTATAAATTTGTGAGCGAGTTCCTGTGTGGCTCCGGACATTACATTGATGTTTTTTGCACATTCTGACCACAGGTCTTCTAAATATAGTGCATCAAATTTTTACAAAATGTTGCATCTTTATATTTTTGAACGACCATAACTTTGGTTGTACTTGTTTGATTTGAATGAAATAAACCTTACTGTTTAGGTAATTTCTTAAGCATTTGTTTAGAATTGCACCTACTTAAATATATGACCTTGAAATTTGCTTAACTCTGTTCTTAAGCACAAATATTGAAGTAGCAAAAAACACGTCACCTTCGATTTGGCTCATTTTCATATATTTTATTGCCTACCATATTCTTAACAACCTGTGAAAAAATTAGAGTGGGCCATTCATAAGTTTTGAAGAAAATTGCACATATGCAAACGCATGTTAGCACGCGCAGTGGAGGGGGAAGAGCGAATTTCGCCCACCCCTCCTGTTTTTCGCCAATATCTCATAAGATTAATGCGAAATTAATTATGGCTACCTGTCAAGAATTGAATTGGACATCTCATCGTGCAAGCAACAAGAAAATCGGTTCACAACTGTTCTAGTAATAGCGGTGTAAAGTGAACATCCTGTCGCCGCAGCGACCCGGCGACTCGGCAGCCGGCGCCGACCGCTACGCGCCGCCTGAATTGTAGACTGTGCCGGGACGGAACGGAACGGTTCCGTCTTTACATCGCGCTCCCTACCGCTTACGTTCGATTCGCGTCAAATTTTGTGAGATGACTAAGAAATGTACAGGCAATCTTATGGTGATATAATTTTAAAAATCGGTTGGTAAACAATTGAAATATGAACGTGTAAACACAAAATTATGATTGCTGCGTTTCCCGCATCGGCCGAGCCCGCCTCAGCCGGCGACATGTTACTCTTAGCAGGCCTCTAACTGCCATATTTATTATTGGATTAACTAGAAATTCCCCATGCATACTAAAAAAAATGTATGTTCTTTCGTATAGTGAAGATCAAAAGACGTGAAGATATCGTTGCGTGATAATGTTTTCGTTAAATTTACTTCATGATGCATTTCCACACGGCTCAAAATTCACCGCAAAATACCGTTAGCCTGAAACACTTTTACTATGGAACATGAATGCTTGACTACGATGACTATGCATTTCCATTCTCGCAGAGTTTGGGATATCAATAATCAGCAATCATTCATTTCAGAAAGTGTACACAAGCAAGCATGTCTTGACTCTGTCTTTCAAGGTCACGCGCGGTTGCGTGATGTTGATGCATGAAAACGGCGTTTGCTGCGAAAGTTATGAATGGCCCACTCCAATTTTTTCACAGATGGTTAGGAACGTTGTGACGGACATAATATGTAAAAATTACGCAAATCGAAGGTGACGTGTTTTTTGCTATTTAAATTTTTCTGTTTTAATTCAAGGTCCAATGCTTTTCAAGGTCACTTCAATTTAATTTTGTAATTAAAAATCAAAGCCTTATCAATTGCCTATAAGACCCTGTTAATATCATTTTGATACCAGAAAGGGAACCAGAGTTACAGCCATTTAAAAAATTGATGTGTGGCATTTTTCGCTATATTCGATGACCTATATCTCAGCGATACGTTATCAAATTTCGAAAATATTATACGTAACTCAGTTTTGAACCATGCCCAGTCTGCCTACAAATTTTTAGAAAAATCGAAGGGGATGACGGATTTCGGTGTTTGATTTGACGTGGAATGCCCCTACTGTAACCCTGACACCCGCGGGGGTTTTCTTGTCGTGCTGCTCGTTGCATTTCCTTTCTGCGACGATTGCGGCGCGTCTGATGCATTTCCTGTGGGTGACGGTTCTGGCGTGTCAGTTTCATTTGTGTATGTGGTTCTGTGGGTTGAGTGTTAGGGTCTGATGGAAACATCCTCTGTGTGTCACTGAATCATTGCCGGAGTTCCCCTCAAAGCTTCGCGGCATGTGCGTCAACTAGACCAGAGACCACAGACAAGATAGACTAGAGACCAGAGACCAGTGGCGGATCCAAGGGGGGGGGGGGGGGTCACATGGGTCATGGCCCCCCTTGAGGCCCGGGGGCCCAAAGACCTGCCAGGGGCACCACCGGCCTATCAGGGGTATCACAGTCCTGACAGGGGCACCACAGGACCGCCAGGGGCACCACAGGCCTAGCAGTGACACCACGGGCCTGGTGCCCCTGGGCCCTGACAGGACTGTAACGCCCCTAACAAGCCTGAAGTGTCCCCGGCAGGCACGTGGTGCCCCTGACAGGGCTGAGGCGCCCCTGCAAGGCCGGTGGTGCCCCTGGCAGGCCTGTGGTGTCCATGGCAGGCCTGTGGTGCCCTTACTAGGCCTCTGGTGCCCCTGACGGGCTTGTAATGCCCCTGGAAGGACTGTGGTACCCCTGGGCCCTGACAAGCCTGAGGTGCCCCTGACAGGCCAGTGGTGCCCTTGCTAGGCCTGTGATGCCCCTGACAGGCTTGCGGTGCCCTTGGAAGGACTGTGGTGTCCCTGGGCCCTGACAAGCCTGAGGTGCCCCTGACAGGCCCGTGGTGCCCTTGTTAGGCCTGTGGTGCCCCTGGCAAGCCTCTGGTGCCCTTGCTAGGCCGCTGGTACCCCTGACAGGCCTCTGGTGCCCCTGGCAGGCCTCTGGTGCCCCTGGCAGGCCTCTGGTGCCCTTGCTAGGCCGCTGGTACCCCTGTGCCCGGAGAGGACTGGTGCCCCTGAAAAGTCTGAAGTGTCCCTCGGCAGGCCCGTGGTGCCCCTGACAGGCCCAAGGTGCCCCTGCGAGGCCGGTGGTGCCCCTGGCAGACCTCTGGTGCCCCTGGCAGACCTCTGGTGCCCCTGGCAGGTCTGTGGCGCCCCTGGCAGACCTGTGTTGACTGGTGCCCCTGCTAGGTCGCTGGTGCCCCTCACAGACCTGTGGTGCCCCTGGGCCTTGACAAGCCTGAGATGCCTGGCTATGACAGGCTCGTGGTGCCCCTGATAGACCAGTGGTGCCCTTGCTAGGCCTGTAGTGCCCCTTGCAGGCCTCTGGTGCCCCTGCTACCCCTGCGCCCGGAGAGGACTATGGTGCCCCTGAAAAGCCTGAAGTGCCTCTCGACAGGCCCGTGGTGCCCCTGGGCCCTGACAGGCCCAAGTTACCCCTGCGAGGTCAGTGGTGCTCCTGGCAGGCCTCTGGTGCCCCTGGCAGGTCTGTGGTGCCCCTGGCAGGCCTGTGTTGACTGGTGCCCCTGCTAGGCCGCTGGTGCCCCTCACACGCCTGCGGTGCCCCTGGAAGGACTGTGGTGCCCCTGCCCCTAGGGGTGCTCATGGGCCCAACAGGCCCGTTGTGCCCCTGACAGGCCTGTCGTGTATACTTGCTAGACCTGTGGTGCCCCTGCTTCCTGGCAGGCCTGTGGTGCCCCTGGCGGGCCTGTGGCGCTCCTACAAGGCCGTAGGTGCCCCTGACAGGTTTGTGGTGTCCCTGGAAGGACTTTGGTGCCCCTGACAAGCCTGAAGTGTCAAGGACAGACCCTTTAGACGCCAGGGTCAAGTTCGTCGGACTGACAACGATTTGCTTACCTGATAACGTTCCTGGTAAGTAGGGGAGAGTGGGGTAAGATGCCCAGGGTGGAAAAGACGCCCCACCCCCTCTAGCGACGAAACAAAGAATCGGACCTGGAAATTAATGTTCTTAGCGTAAAGCGGAAGCCTGCCTTGTTAACGGCACAAAAAATTGCGAAGCTCAGTTGGGCAACGGCTGGCTGATGACTGCATGTTTTTTATTTGCTGCTTTCAAAAAATATTTTGGTGTCAGAACATTGTAAATATCAAAGAAGGTAAATAATTTTTGCGTCCCTTGCTATAGTCGTGATACATTAGCATGCGTGTACTGTGTCCCAAACAGTTTGTTTCATGGTGTAGTTTTATGGCTAACAAATTGTACTGATTTAATGTTACTTCGGTACCTTGGGGTAAGATGCCCCCTGTCCTGATGGGGAAAGACGCCCCCTAAATCCGTAGGCTGTCCTTCAAACAGCCCGTCAAATCATTTATTACATACTTGTGATGTAGACAAAAGCCGATCTGGGACTATTGAGAGTCCAGTACGGTCGGGTGCTCCCCATGCCGGTCTCTCGGCCCACATAGCGACTTTTTGGACGGCATCAGACTCTGAGAGCCCTCACGACGGCCTCTGTGGGCCCAATTATTGGCTCCAGGGCCCCTCACGACATCCTTTGAGGGCTCCCACGTTGGCCCCACGGGCCGCACTGGCATCGGAGGTCCCCACGATGGGCTCGAGGGCCCTCAAGCATCATGAAGACCTATAAGAGCCCCACAGTGGTCTCCGAACGCCACCACGGAGGCTTGTTTGGCCGCGCTGGACTATGATGGCCCTAACGATGACCTCTGAAGCCCCTTACGACTACTTTTGAGGGCCCTTATGATGACGTTTGGTGTCTACTGCAGGCTCGAAGGGACTACTGATTCGTTCAGGCGATTCACGTGCCCATTTATGTCACTTATAGTGCAGGGGGCATCTTTCCCAACGTCAGGGGGCGTCTTTCCCACCCTGTGGGGTAAGATGCCCCCTTTCACTTCTTCAGGAAAATGCTTAATAGCAAAAAAAGTAATAATATTTCAGGCACGAAAGTGTGATATTTTTGGAGAAAAATGATGTCGGCTTCCGTTGAAACTCCAAGTTTTTGCTTTCCCATCGTCATTTTCGAATAATATATGACATAGTAAAACCCTGGGCATCTTTCCCCACTCTCCCCTACTCACTACTCAGCGTCCACAACATATATACACATAGCACATTCATATATACTTGCTTACAATTGGTAAATGTGGTTGTGGCAAGAGTTAAGATACTGACTAAAAATAAAAAAAATAGAAAGAAAAAAACTGAAAATGGGGGCACCACCAAAATGAAGTGGACGAAATCCGTTGAGTTTTTAATTTTGGGTGTAGGTAGGGGCACCACTTCGATTCATGACCCTCCCCTTGGAGTTTTCCTGGATCCGCCCCTGCCAGAGACCAGACAGACCACAGACCACAGACCACAGACCAGAGACCACAGACCAGACAGTTCAGAGAACAGAGACGGCATACCACAGACCTGACAGTAGACAGACCGAAGAGACTGTGGATATTCACTGATCCGAGGATTTGATACAAAGTTAACTAAAATTGTGCTGTTTTTGCCACATCTTCGGTTACAAACCTTATTATCCTGAACGTTATAGAATAACATGAGTCTTTGAATTACATTTTAGGTGCCTGGTTTCAGGTATCCCTATACAAAAAAGTAAATAATAAATCTAACTTCTGAAGGTTCAGTCAACTATACATTACTGCACGTAATTGATGTTCTCCCATTTCGTTCACGCCATATCAGCACCATTATAAATGTATACTCAGTAGGTATGGCTGGAGCTGTGATCGCGACCTCTGACCTTTGTGCCGCGGGCTTATTACCTCGTGTCCACATATCCGGGACCAACATAGACTTCCAGAGGCTTCTCAGACTCCGGCGAACAGCGCCGGTAGCCATGGCAACCGGCTGTGATGGCACCGGCTGCCATGGCAACTGGATGAGGTGCCGCGGACCTCTGGCGTGATGCCCTTTATCGCGTGCAACAATGAACAAAAATGCTTGATTTGATTGAGGGTAACCTACGTTTGGAAAGAACAGGCAGCTCAGTAGTTCTATTGACGATCTAGCTGCCAACACTTCGTTTCCGTTGTCGATTCTAGTGCAGCAAAATCGACGGACCCATGAACGTCCAGAAAGCAGAAGCAGCAGCATCTCAAATTGTGAGATAACTTCTAGTAGCTGTATCCCCAGGGCTGCGGAAACTATCGATTTTTGATGACTCCGACTCTGACTCAAGCTTCCAAAATTGACAGCAACCCTGGTCAGACTCTCATCCCCGACTCCGACTCCGACTCCGCAGCCCTGCAGTGCATGTATTGTTCGACCAGTTTATGCGATCGCGGAGCTTAGCTGCTCCGAACCATGCCTGTGTTACGGAGGAGTAATAGTATGCGAGTTACAGAGGTCTGAGCGCTCGTGAACGTGCGTTTGAAAGGCTCCGTACGGCAGAAAACGTCCTCTTATGCATCAATACACGTACCAAACAACATTGAGGCATGGTTAAGGGTGCCATGGAAAAGCACCACCTACGCAATGGTATGCGCAGTGCAGCCGCATTCAATGCATTGAACAGGCTGTGTCGATTGTTTATGTATGGGGATAGCACTCGTTGGCCGGGGTCGGGAGGAAAGATACAAACTTTTTTGTTTATCAATACTTAATCGATATCAACTTGATATTTTACATTTTGGTCAGAATATTGTTTGTGTGCGTCTTTTTTCGGTATTGTAAATTCTCACTGCCGTATATAAAACACACTGAGTTTGGTGCAATTGTGACTTTCTTTGATTTCTGTGACTTTCTGTGATTTATGTGCTTCTGTGATTTTCGAAATTTCGTTTTTCGTTACTTTCTAACGGTGTTGGTTGGTATTTTGCTTGGTATGGGTATCCAAATGATCTGTAATTGACATCACTAGTCGGGGGCCCCAGCTAACCCCCTGCTCTCTAGGGGGAGGTGTGGGGGAGGAGGGGGGGGGGCTGAACCGGTACGAGTTCCACCGACCGGTGAGGAATGTATGCAAACATAAACATTGGGGACACATCTGTACTGGCAGACCGAGAAGAGGGGCAGGGGCGTAACCAGGGCGGGAGTCAAGGGGTGTCTGATGGGGCGCCCTACACGGGACAGGGCGTAACCAGGGAGGGAGTCAGGGGGTGTCTGATGGAGCTTCCTTTGTGGCAGTGGCGTTTTCAGGGAGAGAACCACCTAGAGAACCAAGACAGTTATGGTAGCATAGCCGCATCCAAAAACTGAGCACGAGTCCTGCTTTGCTTTAAGTCGAAGTCTCATTGGGCTGCGAGACTGACATTTTCGGGGAATAGCTACCCCACAAGCAACTGTCTGCAAGGGACAAGGGAACAGGACACTCAAACTCCATTCAATTAATATATTTCACTAAAATTCTGCGCATATATAGACCAGTAAAATTAAGAGATTATGGTAATCAGGCATCATGATTATTGGTAGTTTCCACACTTCATTTTTTCTCAGCCTTGTGGTCTGCTGTTTTACCGAAACGAAATCTAGTAATTATATGCAATTTACTTTTTCTGAGCGGATGTTTTAATACCTAAGCTATATTTAATTTTCACCAGATGACCCAGTGAGGTTGATTTATGTTCGTTTTTAAATTCGACTACCACATCGCTGCAATGTGTGACACATTGTTCTTGGATTAGTGATCAGACCGTGTTTGGTCCGTGTCGGAAGTATACACCGGCAGTTGTTACCGATTTTTGATGGACCGTTGACGCCTTGTTTTGGCTGTGTAGCTGCAGAAGCGCGGGGTACTTCAAGGAACTGTGTTTGCGTCCATTGTTTTCCGGCTGATCTGTTCGATATGCCTTATTTGATGTTAGGAACATTGGCAGATTATTTTCCGTCCACTATTGTACGGAAATATTGGTATGAAGTAACAATGTTATGCCTTTTTTGTATGTAATTGTACACTGGATGTTTGTTGTACAACCATGCATTTTCGTGAAACACTTCTGGTACCACGTGATTCCACCGCCCTCAGCAATCTGTTTGTGTTGTTTGTTTTTATCTGTAATTTCTCACTCCTGGAGCACCTATATGGAACTCGATGTCATACCTGCGTAGTTGGAATACTTCTCCCTGTGTTCTGTCCACCAGTGACGCCATTCGTACTCGTGCGGCTCCACAGTGCAGTGTCTAACCGTAGTGTTGTCTTTTCCAGCAGTGACGCCATTGCCTGCGCCCTGCAGTCTGTACTCTCTCGGCTCTATTAGCATCTAACTTGTCCGTTTATTTCTCTCCCCCAGTGACGTCATGGCCTGCAGTCCGTACTCTCGCGGCTCGAACAGTACTTCTCCACCGTCCCACCACAGCCCTGGACAGTACACAGTCAAGGCCGAACCGGCCCTCCACCAAGGTAAGGCTCGTCTTACGGTAATTATGGTAATTTGGTGCGCGTGTGGTGTGGTTTATGCATGCGTATGAGGTGGGTTCTTCGATAGCCTGCGGGGACGCACTTAGTGACAACAGACCAGCAAACAGGGTGCGACTCAGGAAGGTTACTTGGAAAGCTTGTATCTGTCGTTAGTTCTTGATAGTTGTATCGGGACATTCCGCATAATAGATAGATAATGAATGACAGTGAGTTCTGTTGAAGTCACATCGTGGCGTCTGCTATTTAGGTACAAAGCAGATATGGGGTCTCCACTCATAAAATTATCTTTTTTACTCCTTTCTTCGTTTCGGAGCTAGCCATCATCATTGTGGCTAGCCGCTAGCATTACCATAATCACATTACCATAATCGTCTGGACGTGGAAAGTAGGCACAGATCATCGAATATGCTTGAATAATGGTTCTCCTACAGGCATTTTTTTAGCTAAACTATTATACGAGCCATTTACGCAAAGGCACGATATATGTGATAAATGGCATGCTTTCAAAATATTCACATGGCATAGTTGAAATACTGTAGTTTCATTGGCTGTCAATAATTGTGAATGCGTTGTAACTGTCCTGTGTGCAATGTTCATGCTATCTTTGGTACTGCTCTTGTTAACAGTGTTCTATTAGCTAGCTATATGACATATGGGACTCTTTTTAAAGTCATAGCAATCATTTAAGCGTAATTATTCCATATATTATATTGCCGCATTTTGATGCATTAAAACTTAATACTTTCCCAATAGCAAAGGAATAAATGTGCACTACATTGCCACTAACCATTTCTTCACGGACTCCCTCTCACCACCCGGTATAGGTGACTGAATTTCTCAGCTCCATAGTCCATTGGCCCCGCGTGTGCTGAACTGTCTCTGTCCAGTCCCTGCGCACCTCCGTCTGTCTCCTCTCCCTCACACCGATTGAGGCAGCGCTGAGGCACGGAGAGTCTGAGACAATTCAACGTCTCTGCCGCCTCCAAAACCCTTCCCCTCCGCCCCCGTAAGAGGCGGGCGTTGTTCCATTCAGCTCAGCGGAGTCGATGGATTATCGGTGACTCCGACTCCGACTCCGCAACCCTGGTTCCATCCACTTGTTGTTCCATTCACTTCGTGTTCAATTGAAAGTGAAAAAGAAACAGACCGCAGGAGTGCTTTCCTGGAAAAGCACGTCCGCCATGTTGAATTGCGAATGGAGGCGGCCATCTTGCATGTACCATGTGTGGTAGCCGGTGAGGTAAACTCAGCTGGGATTTCCTGGTGGCTGGCATTTGTAGGTAATACCTGGAGACTGATAGGCTTTGCACATGTCAGAAGGCGAGTCATAGCTCTCTGTTCAGGGAACGAACTTCGACGGCGCCCCTTTTCTGGGGCAGGAAACGGCAAAAATTGCCAGGTAATCTTGACAGTGCAGTAAAAGTGACTACATTAGTCTATAAACACGAAAAAATCACTTGTTGTGGCCGACAAAGACTAAACAATAGCAAATCAGCCACCAAATTCCCCAATAAGTACCCAAACTCTGTCCGTTCTTCAAAAATCCCCTGCAGATCAGCGTTCGTCTACACGAAAAAGTCTCTGAATATCCGGCCTGTGAAGATTATTGTCGCCAGATTTCCCCGGGTTTCTCCAAGGCCACACGCGCCGGTGATTGTGGATATCCCCAGGCGGGCGGGCTCGTGACTGAAACAAACCACAGGTGACGTAGGAATACATCACGCCGCGCCCATCCCCTTTCCTTATCAGGCCCGTACCGCTTGTCGACGTAATTCCTCTAGAATGCAGGATTTGTAAGTGGTGGTGATAGCGGTTAGGTAATTCATCTACATTGAGTAGGCTAGTAAGTGAATCTTTTGTCTAGTATTGCGGTAAACAAACACTTCACTAACCATTTTGCGTGCGGAAATTTCAAAATGTCCATACAAGCTCGTGAATATACCAATGTATCGGTGTTAAATAACTTTTTTCGGAAAAGCCTCTGAACATTTTACAGGTAGATTTATTTTACGTCGAATCCCATACCCGTCAGGACGGTCAAAGTTGCCAATCGCGCGTCACCGTTTCATCTGGATGAGTCGCAGCCGCCGCGGAGACCGGTTCTGCGCCGTAAGGCCTCCGCGGAGGTCACAGCCGCCCCCCAGTGACGTCATTTGTGTGTTGTACCGGCAGCAGCACCCCGATAGCGGCGAGGCGTTCTGGGGCCTTCCCGGGTGGCGCGGGACACGCGGCGCAGGGGCGACTTCAGGCAGAGGGGTTCGGGGGGTCGGCGCAGGGGCGGATTTGTTCATTTTGGAACATGGGGATAGGTGTACTCTGTCATGCAATCCTAGTTAGGGCTGCGGAGTTGCAGTCGAAGTTGGAGTCGGTCCGAGTCGATGGTTCTAACCGGAATGGGAGTCGATTTGGAAGTGTGAGTCTGAGTCTGAGTCACCAAAATTGCACCTACTCAGCCACCCTGCCCCTGCTTCTTATGACATACATTACCGATAAGAGTTGAGGAAATTTCATGGATTAAGCGATTTACTTGAATGGCTTGACTATAATATGTTGAATGTCTGATGTTTTAGAGGGTTTGATCACGATTCGTCGACCGAGGCCCAGATTATTTGCTCGTGTTATAATTAGTGACCTACATTTATTATTCCATGTAATAACAGTGACCCGAAGCAACGAACGACCATTGAAGTTTATTTATTCACCCATGCTAACTGATACAGTCACCGTCAGCCGGACTTCAGAGGCCATTGCCAATAAATAACCCTGTGACTTTGGTATCGAGAGGACATTAGGTACTGTGTAACTATGTATTTAGAGTTAGGATTGACAGGGAATGATTGTCGCTCTCCTCTCCTCTCCTCTCCTATCCTCTCCTCTCCTCTCCTCTCCTCTCCTTTTTTCCTCTCTTCTCTCCTTTCTGTGCGGATTTCTATAAACTGCGAGCAAAATCGTCCGGGGAGGTTATGGATCATGTGACAAAAAATGAGCTCCTGAGTGTATAGCGGAACCCCCTGAACCTTTAGGCCGCGGGCCCGACAGTTAACCAAACAATCTCAAAGTGATCACTGATCCGGCGTGACCACCGCGCCGGATACGTCTCTCTGCCGGGGAACTGCGCCACAATCGCTGACGCTTCTCTGAGTTCTCCGACTCTCCGGGCGGCCAGACGGTCACCGTATCACCTTCGCGTGGGGTCGCTGGGGCTTGTGGGAAGTGGGGTGGGGGAGGGGGTGGGGGTCTAGTCAGAGTGGGCCGAGGGTAGTCATCCCTATCATAGCTTTATGTCGACAATGTCGTGACTCTATGTGCGGCCATGTTGTGAAACGCTGACCGCTGTGCCTTGGTTACGGACGTGTTGCAATGTTGCAAATTAACCGTCCAGCTAGTTTGCACAGGCGAGGGTCAATGAGGCACTGAGGCACCTACTGCAAATGAATCCCAATACTTAGCAGACTATTATTGCTGGGGAACCCCCCACTCCTGCCGGGGAATTCCCCGAGCTGAGACGAAAGTGGCGCACGGCTGCGCCAGCGCTGCCGCGCCGTTCTACGCCGCTGCCGCGGGCCGGCGCGGCGCTTTCGTCTCGTGTTCGGCACGATTGTCAATATTTAGAGGCGAAGCGCGGCGCGGGTTTCCCTGCAGATCTGGCGCCGCCGCCAGCGGCGCGTCCAGGGATCAGATCGGGGAGGCAAGAGAAGTGGCGTGTCCAGGGTTTGTAATGGGGAGGGGAAGGTTGGAAAGGAGGCGGGACGCGCCTAGGGCTGATCTGGGAATGATTCATGTCCGCGACAAAGTGAGGCAGATTGTACTCTGATTTGTTAGGAGGACCGCTTCATACAATTATACATTACATTTAGTTAGTAGATATATTGGACAGGTATGTGGTAAAGAGCAAGTAGCATACGAATATATTCAAGTAGCTACTTGAATATATTCGTATGCTACTAAATATATATGTAATTATATGTAATTGCTACTTGAATATATTCGTATGCTACTTGCTCTTTACTACATTACATTTAGTTGTTGGCATTTGAAAAGCAGGGACCAGTATTCCAGAAGCTCAACTGTTCCTATAAAATATTCCCATGTCTGTGCAGAAAAAACAACACCTATGTTTAAATTGACTGTGTTTCATCCACTCATAACATCATCCCTTCTTGTCGCATATTTTACCGGTGAAATAGGTAACTGATGTTGGTAATCACAAAGCATGGTGATGAATATGATACCGACACTTTGTTGACGTTTTTGACAGCCATGACACGCTGCACATCAAAATTCACTGAGGAAGTGCCCGTTGATAGCTTACGGGGAACCGTGCGTTTTGTGGTATATGATGCATCGCATTTCCCTTGTTATTGCGTCGTTTTCCCCTGCGAATGTCATCATCGCCATCATTGTCGTCAACTCGTCACCAAGGTTACGGTGACGTAACAGCGGACTGTGAAGGCGTTTTCTTTCTTTTTTTCGGGTATTTCGGGTGTTTTTTTCGTTTTTTTTTTTTTGCTCGTCAACTCTGGTTTCACTTCATTTGCACACATTGTATTTTCGTTAAAGAGAAAACTGTGCGCCGTTTTTTAAAATTGTCGGTTTGTGATACCTAACTGAGTAGCTACTCCACGAATGTACTCCACGGTATCCAGTACGGGCCGGTTCCGTATCCAGACACCGCCGTCGGTTCATACCGCTTGGATCCGGACACTGGACGGACCCGACCCCCGGGCAACAGTCGCTCACAGTAGGTACTCACAGTACTACTCACAGCTCACAGTAGGTACTCACAGCTCTCACAGTACTCGCTGTGCGGTCTGTGGTGGTCAGAATTGTCGGTACCTATCGATTCGCCAACCGCAGTCGGCGCCGGCCCGGCTTCCAGCGGCATTTGACGTGTGCTAATCGCGCTGATCATTATGGCAATCAGACGGGGTTAATAACGGGCACGGACCTTGCTATTGGTGCTAAGGAAACTGAAATAAATGATGTATTTAGTAGTGTAATCTCGTGATAATAAGAAATTTAACATTCATGATTTTTATGTTTAATAGGGATGTTAATTTTTCGTAATCCTCAACGAACATTACCAAGTGCCTGTGCCATTTAAAACCAGTTTCTTGCTCATTTGAATATATTTCAATGCAAAACATGTATGACTTTGTCTTGTCTTGTCTAGCAATGTCATCAGAACATTGGGGCCTTGGGCTCTATATCAAACATTCACAAAATCCGTCCCGATTGTGCGCATTTACATGGAAGGTCAGTGACCTCACCCGCCGCGTCAGTCATGTGAATGACGTCATCGGATGATCTCACCGCACACCGGTGACGTCATCGGCGGCCGGGAGTCGGCGGCGCGCTGATTCCCCGGTGGCTCTCAATCCTGGTGGCCCGCTTTGTACTGAGCACGGCGAGGTATTTCAGTTTGAGAACCACTGGTGGCTAGCTATGATAGCACGCGAAGACGAGCACAGTGGTTCCGAAATGGTCAGCTTACTGCGCTGAGCGTACGAATAAGACCAACGAATTGTCTGGTCCGCAGAGTCGATTTGGATTCGGATCCTATCGATTCAGATCGAACCACACACCAACACTTCAGTCGGGCAAAGACGGTGGTATCTTTCGGCCCAGTTAATTTCGGTGTCTTTCGTAAGACGTCCATGACGTCATTTGTCATTAGTCATTAGTCATTAGTCATTAGTCATAGTCATTGGTCATTTGGTCAGTGGTCAACGGTGAATCTCATGACTCACGTGGTATCACCCCCTTCCACCCCCTCCCCCCACCAGAGCTGGCATGGTGCCATATCCCCAGTCATTGGGGGGGGGGGGGAAGGGGTATGCGGTCGGTCGGCGTCGGTTTCAATCTGAGTTTTAAGCCCGAGGCAGGAGTCTGTGGAGTGTGGGCGTGGATGTGACCGTTACTGTGACTGTGACTGATTTTGGCTGTGAGCTGTGGCTGCGGCTCCAAGGGCGAGTCGATTATATGTGTGTGGCTGTCTTGGTCTGAACAACCGACTCACTGGTGGCACTGGCTGGAGTCACTGAGTCCCTATTGGAGTCACTTAGTCACTGGTGACTAGAAGTGTCTGAGGTGAGCGACTGAACTGACCGAATTTCAGAGCCGTGTTAATTATATACATCGTTTGACTGCAGAGCCTCCCGCTGAACGCATTGCCGCTGAACGCATTGACTGCGGGAGGGGAGGGGAGGGGGAGGCGTTTAACATCCCACTGAGCCACAAACACTGCATCCGAGGGTACCTAAATACGAGTTTTATTAGTTTCGAATCGATACTGATTGCTCAAAAGTTAAGGTTCAATCATCTACCTGTAGATTATGGACCAGAGTGAGAGCTTCTTAGCTAGCTGCGTTATTGTATGCGAATAGATATCCTTACCATGGATGAGATAATAATGGATTGGTGTCTTCGCAGTTTTTGGCGACATTGAGCTCAGGCCTGCCATCTAGCGGGAGAATTATCGTAAGTTAGGAGCAAGCCGAGTGAACGCCGCTGATTAGCATTGTGACACACGGGAGTGTGGTGTAGTAGCGGGCTTGTTGTGCTATTTTTCAAAAGGTTACGTCTATATATGTCAGTAAAAGCAAAGAAATTAATAGATTTATGTGCAGCGTCAGTAAAAAGATAAGCAGTTCCATGTTATTTCCTCATTAAATCGTGAAACAGGGAGTTATTGGAGACTTCGCCAGCACGTGTCGTTTTCGCTATTTTTCACATGAGTCTTTACTTGGCCTAAATCAAGCAAATTGCCCGATCAAAGAACAAAACGAACGTTAAGTACTATCTATAAGTCTAATGAAAAAGTTGAACGGAATTGCTAACGTCATTGCCGCTCAATTTGTCATTCAAGACGCTTTTTGAGAAGGACTCAACCAGTGCTGCGTAGTCGATGAAATTTCAGTGACTCTGGCTCCAACTCCGATTCCGGTATCCAAATATCGACTCCGACTCCTTCGGGCAGAACTGTCGATTCACACAGACTCCGACTCTGCAGCCCTGGTAAGTCTGTGGAGTCGATGACTTTTCGGTGACTTTCGACTCATACTCCGACTACAGCTCTTAAAAATCAACCGACTCCGAGTCCGAACAGAACCGCTGGCTCTGACTACAACTCCGCAGCCCTGGCCCAAGATAGCCGCCTAAAACAACTTTGATGTGTGATATTTTTCGTACATTGTTAATGTTATTTTAAACAAGGAGTGGAAAAGGGAGACGAAGCCTTCACAAACAAGGATCTCCTGTTGCGAATCAATCAGCTGCTGGAACAGAAAGGCATAAAAACCACGCGACGCATCTCATTTCATCGTTTTCCTAACGACTCCAATGTAAGCACTGATCAATGCAGTGCGAGCATCGATGTGACATTTGTGTACCAAGTTTGAGTGTTATCCGCCCAGCCGTTCTTGAGATATGGAAGCGGCACCCCGCACGTGCGCACGTGCAGTAGCACCTCCATAGTGACACATGGAAATGCATTGGCCACTGGGTGCCTAACTATTGACGAAGTTTTACTGTAATGGGCCCAGCCATTGCGGAGTTACTTCGTGTGGAACAATTTCGACACCCCTATGTTGGCACGTGACACGTGCCGTAACATTAAAGGGACCCTCCCACCTTCCTTAAAGGGACAGTATCACCATTTTGATGAAATTTGACATTGCATAGGCCCCACCTTTCTGGTCCGGGAACTGAAGACCGATCCTCGAAGCTCCACACCGTTATCCCGCTATCGCCGCTCAAAGTACGAAAGGTGTACTACACTTTGAATCGTGCTTCACTATCTTCAGTGTTTAAATGTTTGCGCCGTTTTGAATTGACCGCCAGTAATAAAACTTTTACCCTGGTCATTTCATCAAATTTTATAAAGCCAAAACGTTTTTCGCACTTATTCATCACCGTTAAATTCATTAAATAGTCGTAGGCAATTTCCGCTGTTTCCTTCGGATTCTAGCGGCTCAACAAAGGAATTCCTCCAGCTTGAATCACAATCTCCCTCCAATGTATGACGTTTATCACGTGATTGTCACGTGATATTTTCTCCCATTGTCAATTGTCACGTCCAATTGTCACTCCCTCCAATTGTCACGTAATATTTTTATAGGCAATACCTAAGGCTACCTCTCCCTAAGGACAACTCAATCAGAAAAACGACCGCGTAAGCGTAGCGTCAATAATGTATTATCTGCGCCAGTTCTGTAGTAATTTTGCATGCTTCCAAACTGGCGGCCATGCTTGTATAGTGGTGGTTCGCTCATGAAAATGAATCATGAAAATGAAATGTGGTTGCAATATTTTTCACCGAGTTCGGTCCTCAAACTATGTTTTTCTGATTCAGAAAAATAAGAAATGCTAGTAAAAAAAAAAATCAGCTCCATACATGGATTTTTTTTTCGATGATACTGTCCCTTTAACATTAGTTTTGAGTTGAGATAGCCAAGTTTGCGGCCAGGCTCAGAAACCACCATTTATCCTGGTCGCAACCCCCGCAGCTTTATGGTGTTCAAGAAATTTCTTCCCTTTACTTGCAGGGTGGGACCAGCGTGGTCCCTATCTCTTAACCATTACGGGAATCTGATGACGTCATCAGGCTTTCGAACGTCCGTCATTAAGTTTGACTAAAACGTTTTGTAGCACGCGGTGGTATATGCTATTTGCGCGCAACATCTGCCGCAAACGCCGCACTTCTAAAATAAAGTCGCTAGGAACAGCGGAGATCCCAAAAAGGTAAACAAAAGTAAAAGTCTAATATCTTGAAAACCGGTGAATATTTTTCGGTGAAATTTGGTAGATATTCGTTTTCGCTCTTTCTGAACCGAGCGACATCACTTTCATGCCAATTCATAAACTTTTTTGAAGGTGGGAGGGTCCCTTTAACTAAGATGAAGGAAATCGGGCGAAATTCGGACAAAAAGGAATAAGCCTACCAAATATGTATGACATATTGTCAAACTGCCGTACCATTGTGAGTAAATGGCCATATAAAAGCTCGTACAAGCCGATGGGACTGGGCGTTTCAATACACACCGTCTTACGCATTTTATTTTCGTTATTACCTAAAGGCTACTTGACGTTTTTGGCTTTCAAGCATTTAAGACATTTTTTGTCGTCTCAGGTCCAGTAAGATTACCTCCAACTCGTGGGAATATGCACTTTGAGCCAACTAACACACCACACCCACGTGTGTCATAATGCTGAGAGATGGCGTTCACTCGGCTTGCTCCTAACTTACGATAATTCTCTCGCTAGATGGCAGGCCTGATCCCAATGTCGCGGATCCCAATGTTAATTTCCACGAGACACCAATCCAGTGTTATATCATCCATGTCCTTACTTTTGGATCAAACTCACTTTGCAGTTTGAAGCTAGCATCGAAAATTTCCAGATATGTTCTCCGGCCTGCTCATGCCGTGATGTCCCGTGATTTTTGCTATCTGGCCGCCTTATCGCATGACTCCGTTATAAAATAACCCTCTTATCACGTGACCCCGGGCCATCACTCACGTGACTCGAAGCTCATGGCACATCCGTGAGAAACCGAAATTCTTAAAATGCAGATTTATCCACTGGAAATCCCAGCACTTCTGCACGCATCTGTAAAAGTGTGGTTTAAATCTGAAAACATAGAATTTGTGCAAATTTGTATAAAGTGGACGTTTCCTTGTGATAAGTAAATAAAAAAGTTTTTGCGCCTTTTAAAAGTTTATGAAGCCATACCCGTAGTACTTTCTATTGTTGGCCAGGATGTTTAGCATTAACTTTTTCGAAGAAGCTATTAAGCTTTTTGAATTTGATAAGAAGTATTTCTTCATTTGGCGGGAGGTGGTTGAGTGATACGTATTTGGTGTTTTGCTTACACTTGTGGTAAAAAGACCACAGGGTCATTTGGTTGCCACTTTACCTGTTTTATTGAGGCTTACCTTCATCCATTAAGTGATATGTTACATCATTACCGTGCTTTTTGGAGAAAGTGAATATTGAATAGGTTATCCAAAATATTATGATCTCAGGTTTCATGATATATTTGTTCTGGTGATGGTATCATTGCGTCTTCCGTATACAGAACTATATTTCATGAACTATAGTTCATGCCAATGCTGCCGAAAAACAAACACTGGACCGGGTCTTTTATCAGCTTAGATTAGAAGCTGGTTTTTCCCTGGTTGATAATCCTGCCATTCTAGAGTACTGCACGAGCTGTGCTACAAATGAAAATACCAAAGCTTCATACTGTGCTGCAGGGAAGTCTGTTACAAGCGAAACAAACCCATATCGCTGAATCAAGTGGAACTTTCTGTTTTGGGCGCTGTAGAGCGCTAGTTTTTGTTCCTGTTGAGGGCGTTAGAGCAGCCGATTGTGTGCCAGAAGAGCATCAGAGCTGACAGTTTATCTGTCAGTCCAGCCGGGCAGAGCTGCCAGTTTTCCAGTATGTAGTTTCCCGCTGTGTCTATGAATTTGTGGCGGGACCATCATGTCACGTGGCTGCCCGCGTCAACGTGCAGGCTGGTAATGTTCGCCGGCACCGGAGATTGATGGGCAGGGGCGGCTCCAGGCCACAGGACGGGGGGGGGGGGGGCAGAGGCGCCTCCAGGGAAGAAACGAGGGAGGCACACCGTGATTTCGGAAAACCGGAAAAGATGAAGGAAGAGCAGCATTGGTGGTCGACGGCATATTCCGTTATCATCATAGCTTCTTGTTTTACTTACTCTAATCATGCTTTACGGTCTTCCTGGTGTTATTTTGCCGCATTTTTGAAAACAAACACGCTAATTTATTACGCAATCTACGTTTAATAACACAACTGCATCAATTTTTGATAATCTATCAACAAGTTTCGTTGAGCCCAACATCCGATGCCTACCCTATCACGCAGCCTGACACCGCCCTTGGCACACCCATGCTTTTGCTGGGGCCGTTGCATCCCGTGCCGTGCATATATCCCGAATCCCCGGGCATCCTGCATCCCCGCATTCTGTATCCGCGTATCCCCGTATCCCGTATCCGCGTATCTCGTTTCCTGTATCCAGTATCCCTCGATCCGCCGTCTGTCCGTCTCTCCTGCCGTAACTATATGCGGGGACCTCTCGCTAGCGTGGCCGGCCGGCAGCTGCTGGTGGGGACGCCGGAGGCCTGGGGAGGGGAGGGGAGGGGGAGGGGCGGGGGAGGGGGTGGGGAGGGGTACCTAAAGATACCGCCGCGCCGGCTGACTGCAGTGGCCTCGGCTGCCGAGCCTCAGTGGAGGGAGGGTGCGGCGCGGGTGCTGACGGGCAACCCGCGGTCCGGAGTGTCTGGGAGTTCCCCAGAGTGTCGGAAGAGTGTCGGAGGAGTGACAGAGAGTGTTGAGAGTGAAGGAAGGAAGAGTGCTGACATCACGGCTCCTCGGTTAGGTAGGTTGCCTCCATCTTTTGTTTAGCCTGGCCCTGGACTCCAAAGGGGAACCCCCGTCCGGACGTGCACGGTTGATAGAGGACGTCCTGTAACTGTTCGCTGACTTCTCGTGGGTAATCCCTTCTTTTTTATAACGTCATCTCTCCGTTGCGTGACTGCGTCCATGACCGCCTTGCCTTTATTTGCTGATTTCGCTTGTATTGACTAACTTATCCTCCTGCTCTCTTGACGGATCTAGCGGTAACGCCTCTTTGCTTTGACGTGATCGGGGATTTTCCCCTATTACGGTGCCTGATGACTGTGCATTGTGAATTGTGCACTGTGCAATCATACCGAGTGAGAGATGTGTACTGTATGACATCACCTGACACAGTAGCCTCAAGCCTGTTTGACCGTACTGCTAGTGGCCAATCTAGTGACGACTCCCTGGAGTTTCGACTTCTGGCCTGTGTGTAATACCTTCATTTTCGTTAGAGGTTAAAAACAGGGCGCCTGCCCTGGGGCAATGTGATCAAGGCTCTTAGAATTCGCTTGCAGAAGTCACGTGACAATTGGCCTGTAGGAGGCAACTTAGGGGGGGGGGGAATTCTTAATAGTCACGTGACCTGTTTGACCTGTTTCCGAGTTCCAGCCCTCTCAGGCCACTCGCTGCTCGCCGCCTCGGTTTCGCTCATTGGCGCTGTACCGGTAGTTTTCGTCAGTTCGCCGGCATTCACCACTGCTTGCTAACTTTTCGGTCACGTCTGTCACCCCTGCTCTTAGCGCTTTTTCGCTAATCAGCTGTGTAAACTGACAACGGTGTAAAGGTGGCGTTAGTTTACTGGGTGGTTCGCGTTCTGGTGGTGTTGACTTGAGGATGAAAGCTAAGAGGTCGAGAAGAGGATTTTAACGGACCGGTACGCACTGTCCGAAGTAGTGGCTCAAATGGACCCTGGCTTCCCGAAGGTATTTGAATGATGGCGTTAAAATGGGCCGGGCAAGGAAACCATTACTATGGCAGATATGGTTTACATTATTATTGTCAAAGTATTGTCCAACTGGGCGATTCATTGTCCTGTTTTCGATGGTTATCCTGTTTCCCCAATTTTCTCACAAAAGTCCTATGTAACTGATTTCAATTAGTTGTTCTCACAAGCTATTTCATTTGATGTCAATATGTGCATTAATGACTGAATAGCTGATGGAATGTACATTGTCATTATGTCGCTCGATCAGTATTCAAACAGCAGTTAAAACTGCCCCCTGTCCTCCGTGCCTGACTCCGCCTCTGATCTCCGAAGCCGGCCGTCTCGCCCGTCCCCAGCCGTTCAGGCCCGGCGGTTCGTCCCCAGCCGCGACGCCCGGGTTTCCCCAATGCTCACGGTCTGAGAGCGAGGGATGACAATGCCGTTTACCACGTTAGGTGGTGTGTTCGTGTGTAGTGTGACAACAGCACTTATCCGGATATGAAGGCTGTGGTCACGCAGAGGCGGCGCCAGGGAGCCTACGAAAGGGAGGATGAAATATGGGTGCGAAGTGGTGGTATATGGTACTGCCAGTACGAATGCTGTGCTAGATTTAGCTCGAGTTGGTTTGATCTGAAACACGGTTATTATGATGACGCGTTTTCCTTGCATTCTCCAAGGGCGCCGCAAAAGGTTTTGTGTGGAATGTTATGCCATCCATCGGTAGTTTTATGGCATCATGCAATAAGCCTTCTTTGCTTCAGCTTTGTTGTGGCTTTTTCAGTTTTCCTATTCGGATTAGTGTATCCGTCCCCGCTTCCAGCTCCCCCTCCCCGCCTTCCCCAATCCAGCCCCTCCCCCATTGGAGGTGTACGATCACCTTGCGTGTCGATCATAATCTGACACGGCAACTCGTGTGTTCCACTTTGGTAGATATTCCTCAAAAGTCTAGATCTGGAGACAGACGCCCACCGTCTGGCACCGCCGCGGCTGACCGCCGATTTAGTACCGGATTGTACCGGTATAGGCCCGTGAGTGTAGGAAAATCCCCGGCTGAAGGAGTTTCCCGCCGCCGCCGCCAGGGGCGCTGGCGGCGGCCATCAAACATCCGTGTTCCGTGCTATGCGCAGAGGCGCACCCAGGTACGCGAACATGGGGGTCAGGACGTGAAGGAATGTTCCACACGGTAGAATGTTCCCAGATTTTGGTAGAACAGTAATCAGCCGTCAATGGATGACGATGATGGAGCGGCATATGGAAATTTTGCGCCGACTGAAAACGAGCGTGACGAGAAGCCTGGCTTAGCGGAACCTAGAGCAGCACGCCACGGTCATTTACTACTTTCGATATCATATCAGATCTTACCAGGCTTCCTAAACTCAGGCCGGTGATCTTGGTTTCGGGAGCCGCTGAGACTTCTTGAAACGTCTTTTGAGAGATATTTCGACCGGACTTCCTAGTAAGGTATCGTGCGAGCTGGTCTTTCTCTCGAAACCTTTACGATTTCTCGAACACTTACGGACGATTACCAGGAGATACAAGAGGAGATCTTCCACGACAGGCAACGTTAAGAACAAAACGTGACGTCAGATCGCCGCGTTAGGTATGGATGTAACGGATGGGGAACCGAATAATATTACCACAGTATCGCTTCTCGTGGATCCTTACATAACAGTTCTGTGGTATGGCTGACCAAAATGACACATCGTTTCCGGCCGGTGCCACGACCGGAAGTGCCGTTTACTTCCGGTGACGTCAGATTAACTGATCAAAGATGCCGCCAGTGGCACGTGCGCTATTGTTGCTCGGCGGAAATGGCTCAGTTCCCGTTTAACTAATGAGTTAGATGAACGGATTAGCGTATACGCTAATCTGTTCATTCATTCATGCATGCATTCATTCATTCATTCATTCATTCATTCATTCATTCATTCATTCATTCATTCATTCATTCATTCATTCATTCATTCATTCATTCATGAACACAGTCATTCGTTCACTCGTTCACTTCAAATAAATTGTTTTATGACGGGTGCTCACTTTCATTGGTGATGTAAATTTACTGGTTTTAAATCCTTCCCAACGAGGGAAAGTGTAGCAATTTATCATCGTTGTTTGTTTACCACTCATTATTTTTATGTGACCTGTATTTTTGATAAAGGGCGCTCCACGCTGTGGGGCTGCCTAACGGCACCCCACCCCGGTGGTTCGTTGTTTGGAAGTTATCGTGGATTATCTGCTGGTTCTTAGACGATATATTTGGCTCAGTCTCGTTATAGGCGACAGTAAGCCGTCTATGTATCGGACCTGATCGCCTTTCCTTACATTGTCTGATTGAAAATTGGCCTATGGGCTGTGACGTCCTTGACGTATTGTTATGACTTTTGTTATGATTAATTGTGTGGAGCTAGCTTTCCGCCGTTTTTTTTAAGTCAAGGGTTACTGGGCTTGTTTGAAGTTGTCCGTTCCAAATTTGAATATATTTTAACCCTCGCATGTGTAGGGGGGGGGGGGGGGGGTCGGATGGACCCCCCATGGTTTTTCGCGAATAACTCGCGTAAAAAGCGGCCGATCGCGACGAAACTTTCAGTACCCTCGCATTGATCAATTTTACACCTACCCTGAAAATTTCATGACCCTGACCCAAATGACCTTTGACCTGTGACCTCTTTTCCGAGACCATGTTTGGCCGGAATCGCGATTTCGCGTATGTCGGCTCGCACTAGCCGCTTGTTTGCAAGCTTTTCGTGGTTTCAAACGTTCAAACATGTGATTTGATGTTACTCCAGTGTGTGTCAAGGTCACCTGAAGGTCAGGTCAGGTCATTGACCTTTGGTGACCTCGGGTGACCTGGGTTCACTTTTTCGAGTTTTACATGTTTCTAGGCTAGTTTTTGGAGCTGAATTCGAATTTAACAACCATTTGAACATTTACGAAGTAGTTTTGGTGACTTCGTAACATGTTACGAAGCTGTCAGAGGCGGTTGACACGTACTACGAATACCCGTCACGACGCCTACTGGTTGACCTGACCTGACCTGACCCGACCTGGTCTAAATGCTTCAAGACATCATCTGTGATCAAAACTAACACGATATTCGTGATCAGCACCCCGAAAAACCCCTTAGCAGCCACACTTTACGACTTTCTAACAGGTCCCGATTTTCACGACTTTGGGTCATTGACCTGACCTGGAAGGTCAACCAATGACCTAGGACCTTAAAATTGGGTATCATCGGCTTCCTCTCGTCACGGGCAACACGCTCGTTTTTTCCGCGAAGCTCTAGCTCGTTCAGGGGCCAAACGGCAAGGGGGGGGTCCAACCGACCCCCCCCCCCCTACACATTAGAAGCTGGCAAACGCCGCACACATGCGAGGGTTAATATCCACCTCGCATTTCAACAGCATTTTTACAACTCTCCCGAAGTGGTCGAACCTCAAATACAGCTTCTATCCGTATGCGTGTACCATGACCCCCCTCCCAAACAGCTTTCCTGAGTGCGCCACTGCGCGGGGTGAGGGGACACTCCGGTCTGTCCGTACAGAACCGGCCAGGGTTCCCGGTATCATGCATCGCAATTGGTAGTGCCATGTAAGATGGCCTCGAAATGCCCAACTGCACGGCTGTGGCTGGGGCGGCCTCGAAATGGGTTCTGGAAAGAAGTATGGGACTAGCTTAGAATAGGCTGTTGAAATCTGAAATGTCTGGTATGTCATATCAAGTGAGTTTTTAAGTTTAACGCTGCGTTTGGACGTTGGTTTTATGATTGGCTTTATAATTTGGCGTTGAGCGGTGCTTGGCCGATTTGTCGGATTGGTCGACTGTTTACCTTCTCCCGCGTCTAGCATTGGTTAGTGTGAGGCCTCTGACTAGAGATGTCAATCGGATACCAACTTTTTGGTATACCGATACCAAACCGATACCAACTTGGTATTTGGTATTTCAATCGTAATGTGTTTGGTATTTTGTTGGTATCATAAGCCCTCAGTAATGTATTAGAGGCTAAGAAATCGGTAAAAAGTTGGTATTTCCCTCAGTTTCCCAAGTTGGTTTGGTTTCGGTATTCTCCCGTGGTTTTAGTTGGTATTTGGTTTGGTATCGGAATTCCGATTTTCCGTGATTGACATCACTACCTCTGACAGCTCAGAGCCGAGTCCTCTGCTCTCAGTCTTTGGATTGTATGATGTCATTGCGAATACCCCAGAGCTGGTATGACGTCATTGCGAATCCTCCAGAACCGGTGCCATTTGTATCCTCTGCTGGGGTCGATCTGTCGTCCACAGGTCGACTGACTTTGTCGAAAAGGAAAGAAGCACCTGGGTCACCGTCAGCTTTGTCCGAATTTGACAATCCATGACCAGACTGAACGGAACCGAACGACCGAACGACACGTGACCAGATACTGTCCGAACTGAACGACACGTGACCAGATAGACTGTCTGAACCGGAGGACACGTGATTAGATGGACTGTGTGAGCTGAACAGCGCTGCTGCTGTTGTCTGATTCCGTCGATTCTGTCAGATTTTGTCAGATTTCGTCTGAGAGAACTTCGAGAGAAAATAAGAAAACTTGTATTTGTTGTAAACGCATCAATTTTAGCTGGCACAGTAAGGCATCCAAATGTGCATCTGAATGTAGTGTTGAATGTATTATAGACCCTGGCTTATGGTATAAATATTATATAACATAAACACCGGCCGATTTTATGAATATGCAATGTGATATAACTTACAGACCCTGGCCGACGGTCTGTAATGGATATTATATAACATATAGACACCTACCGATGATACGCCATTTAATCCCCTTTCCATGACGAAGTGGCTCCTATTCTCGGCAACTGCAGGGTGGGACTAGAGGAACTAGTTGTGCTGCCTATTCTGCAGCCGGTTTGCTGGCTAATCCCCGGCAGCTAATCCCTACCGCCGATCCCGGCCGTCTCCGGGTCTGTTCAGCCCAGGTGGGATTCCGCAGGGCTCCGTTCTAGGTCCACTGGGGTTTCCCAGTCCGTTCGCGCGGTATTTTTGGCGCGGGCGATGAGATGTGGCACTGGGGCTGCCGGGTGGCTGGGAAGGCGGGAGGGGGGGAGGGCATCGTTTGGAACACTGCACAGAGGAGCCCAGGGGAGAGGTGTCTGAGTTTAGTTAGTTTGATTAAACAACTGGGATTCTGCTGCTATTGGCCGGAAATGTGTTCTTGAAGCTTTTGATGGCACTATCGGTAGTCCTTGCGCTCTGAAACATAACTTATCTTCATTATCATCACTTCATTGTGTTCAATTGTATTCTCATATTGTTTCACGTATTTCAATCCACAGGAATTCCATTTTATATTTAAAGCCTGTTCCTTTTCGTGGGGGATGGCATGTACGTATATCCTCCGTGGAACAATAGATAATTATCATCACCACACCATCAATTTTCTTTCAACATTCCTCATGTTATCAGTTGTGTATTTCCCGTGTTTTCCCTACCATAGGACCCACTCCTACATTGGTGCACGTGCTGAGGGGCGCGGCTCCAAATTCCCCGCATCGCGTGTGGTGAGGGCTCCTGAACGCCGGAACCGTCCCTACATGTTACCCGGGCGGAATAACCACGTGAAGACATGTAACAGCGGTGTGTCGGTTTGTTGGGGTTGAAGGGGTGTGTCCTCATTGGGGGTCATTATGCGCCACAGGAGGTGGCAGACGTGGAACGGTGGATGGGACAGGGAGTCAGACGACGTAACGGGACATAAACAGGGATGGGCAGGGTGGAAAAGAAACTGGAGGCCCTACTGGTGTTCTTGGAATCAGTGTTCAGTGTCCGCCACGGGCCACAAAACTCCAGTCCAGCCCTGCTCAGGTCCAGGGGTTCACAGCCCGGCCCAGTACGTACCCGTTCATGGTTAAAATGTCAAAGCTCATCTTTGACCAACCCATGAAATAATCAATAAATTAACAACAATACACCGATAAAATACCTTTCAGTAAACTCAATTCATTGATCAATATTTAGTTGACAAATGCAACATGCTCTTGCACTCTGCATTGTACAACGCACTTGTCATAATCAAGGTATAGTTTTTATATCATTCGCGAACCCCTGAGTCCGCTTTGAAGTTCCTGGCCCAGCACAGCCCGTTTACCCTTCCCATGTTGAGGGCTCCGCTGGTAGCCCGGTCATATAGCCTCGTTGCTGGTGCGCCCTAACACACCAAATCATCATCATCATCAGCCGGTATAGCCCGCGTCGAACACCGATGCGCAGACACCCAGCTGGGCCCTGCGGTGTGACGGGGACGTGTATGGGTTCAGATCAGCGCCGTTTGTTTATATCCGATGTGAGCGGGGAATGCGCCAGGCTCGGCTGCAGCTGTGGACTGGAGACTGGAGTCTGTAGACTGGAGTCTGGAGACTGGAGTCTAGAGACTGGAGTATGGAGACTGGAGTCTGGAGACTGGAGACTGGAGACTGGAGACTGGAGTCTGGAGTCTGGAGCGTGTCCAGAGGAGGGGTTAGTGAGTTTACTGCAAGGCGAGGGGATGGAGCATGTCAGGAGCACGTAGGAGCACGTCAGGAGCACGTCAGGAGCAGTTACATGTTCAGGAGCAGGGTGCAATCCTACAATCAAACCTGGTGGTAGCTTCTAGCTGGCAGCTGCTTTCGGTTGTGTCTGATTGACAGTACGCAGTACGCACGTCTTTCATAGCATACCCATGTGTGTTGTCGTCAGTTTAACAGTATGAGTATTCGTAAATTTTTGTCGATAATTGTGAGCACCTATCAGTACCTTCGCCGCTCCAAACCCTATGTGCGAAGGCTGTGTGATCGAGATCAATAGTTGTCTGCCGTAGTAGCTCAGTTCGATCAGTCAGATCAGACCAGATCAGTTCCGCTAATCCGGCTCATCCTACCCCAAAGAGCCCCAATAGGGAGTGGAAACATACCCACCAACCTTCAGCACAGGCTGGGCCCTAGGCTTTAGGCCTAGGCTTAGGCTTAGGTCTGTGTTCGGGATTGGACGCGTTGCGACAGCGTATTGAGTCACTCATGAGAACATGATCGTGGTTTATTTCAACAGAAAATAATCGCTGACTTCATTAAAATAACATATTCCGTAAGCCGAATGTGATATATTTTCGTAAAAACTGAAAAAAGAGAAATATAACTTCAAGTTTATATAACTAAGGCCTTGAAGTTTTTTATATGGTTGGCATGAATCTAGACATGATTGTCAGCATTGATTTGAAAATAATCATAATCATTCCAACAGTGTTTCATTTATGACAATACACACCGTCCACTATTTCGTTAGCATCACATTTAATCAACTATTTCAACCATGGGTGAAACTTTGACATCACCATTGGGGTCCCAAACGTCCAAGGGGGCCTCCATTTAGTGGGGGCCTCCAAGCAATTAGGGGCCTCCAATTGCGGAAGCGGTAATTTACGAACCACGCCAGGGCCTCCTCTAAGAAATTTTCATTGGGGGACCAGAGGATCAGAAGCCAAACCTGGGGTACCCCCAAATCCAGTTTTCTCATCGGATTTAGGCCACTTACTTTTCGTCACAGCTCTGATGCCATGTTTTTTTTTTTTTTGAATATTGATAAAGAAATGGTAGGTCACCTGACCCTACTGGTGGATCCAGGCCAGCAGGGTGACATTGTATGTAAATATCCCCCGCGGCATCCGAAATCGACGAAAATTTCTGGCTTTTTCACATTTGACAATAAAACACAATGCCTTTATTATAGAAAAAAATTAACGGCACAGCACTGCGCAACGAATCTAGCCGTAAGCCGACCCCAGAAAGTGTGAGGGTTAACCTTCGCCCGCACCTGGGGGGAGGGTCGCCACCCCCAAGTTAGTTTTTTCTGCTCTACACTTAACATTTTTAAAGCTAGAAACCTGTTTTTTTTTGTATAGCTGCTTTTCTATCTTTTCTCAGCGTCCATTGAAAATTTCAAGTTTCTGTGGCTTTTGGGTTTGGAGATATGACCTTGTTCTTCAGGTCATGTCATGTCCTAAATGACGAATACCCAATATCTTGCGATGGCTATGGGCCTTGTGAGCTTTTGACACGCTGATTTCGGTTTTTTTTTTGCCAGTCTTACCTCCCACCTATCATTGAACATGTTGTTCTGCGATGTACAGACGTCAGGGTCAGGGTCAAGGTCAACCTAGGTCATCTAAAATTATTGCGCTTTAGGCAAGCTGAATTTACTTTTCGTGAAGTTTCTTTGACTGTATGTTTAGTAAAAGCTTCTCAGTTCATGATCAAGTGTAATAGGGACACACAAACCGATCTGTGCACACATCAGTACATACACAGACATACACAGACATACAAACACATATCATTGACCTTGACCTAACTTGACGTGAAATGACCACAGCCAGCAAATTAGTCGGATAGTGTGACAAATAGCTGTTCTAGCTGGCTTGGCACTAATACGGCAGCGTCATCGGTATATGATGGGTTGGCCCGCTGCTTGTGTAGGTATCTTATTCGACATCACCACAATTTTTTCGTACAAGATTTTAAGCCTTGCGGTCAAGAGCAACAGATTCTTTGGGAAGAGACGAATCCAATGATACCAATTTTACCTCATCAGGTCAGTCATTGACCTTCCAGGTCAGGTCAAACTAAAGAATGTTGCTGTTTGGGGTCACCGTTGCCCGTTGAAATATCACGTGCGCTGCTCATCATATACCGATGACGCTGCCGTATTGTGATGCCAAGCCAGCTAGAACCTCTTTGTCACACTATCCGACTAGGTTTTTGCTGGCTGTGGTCATTTCAGGTCAAGTTAGCTCAAGGTCAATGACATGTGTTTGTATGTCTGTGTGTGTCTGTGTGTATACTGATGTGTGCACCGATTGTGAATGTGTCCATATTACATGAGATCATGAACTGAGAAGCTTTTACCAAAAATACAGTCAAAGAAACTTCACAAGGGTAAATTCAGCTTGCCTAAAACGCAATATTTTTAGACGACCTAGGTTGACCTTGACCCTGACCCTGGCATCTCTACATCATTGAACAGCATGTTCCATGTAATAATTGAATGAGGACTTTACTCCACAAGAAATCGTTCGGGTCGGAGCTTTCGAATTGTATTACAAAGCTTCGTCAGCGTATCGTAATCGGGTTCGGGGGCATCGGTCGCAAAATTGAGGGCGAACCCGATTACGCACCCGATTACGATACGCTGACGAAGCTTTGTAATACAATTCGAAAGCTCCGACCCGAACGATTTCTTGTGGAGTAAAGTCCTCATTCAATTATTACATTAGCAAACTCCTTTAGTGAACATGTTCCATGATAGGTGGGAGGTAAGACTGACAAAAAAGGCCGAAATCAAGGTGTCAAAAGCTCACAAGACCCAACGCCAACGCAAGACATTGGGTATTTGTCATTTGGGTTATGACATTACCTGAAGAATAAGGTCATATCTCCGAAACCGAAAACCACAGAAACTTGAAATTTTCAGTGGACGCTAAAAAAGGATAAAGCAGCAGCTATACGAAACATCCGACTTCTAGCAATCAAAATGTTTAGTGCAGAGCAGAAAAAAAACTACCTAGGGCGGGGGGGGGGGGGGTGGCAACCACTGCCCCCCCCCCCTCCATGTGCGGACGAGGATTACCTAAGTAATTTGAATATCAGGAAAATAATTTATTAAATCAGGTATTCCAACAGAGTCCCGCTTTTTTATAGGTGACCTCCGATTTCTGTTGCATCTAAGTTGCCCAGGGGGCCTCTTTTTTGTAATTGTAGGTACAGTACAGAGAGCCTCCTACTTCGACTACTTGCACAGAGAGCCTCCTAGTGTACATACAGCTAAGCTTGTACAGGTCGAGCGCCGGTCTCTTGTACGTACAGAGAGCCTCCTACTGTTACAGAGGGCCTCCTGTTTGTCTAGGGGGCCTCCTATTGGTTAACGGCGCCTCCTATTTGTCCAAGCGGCCTCCTATTCGTCTATGGGGCCTCCTATTTGTCCAGGAGGCCTCCTGTTTCGCCAGAAGGTCCCCTATTTATCCAGGGGCTTCTATTTTCCAGGGGGCTTCCTCTTTATCTAGGAGGCCTCCTACGTGTTCAGGGGCCTCCTATTTGTCCAGGGGCCTCCTATTTATCCAGGGGTCTTTTATTCGACTAGGGGTCTCATATTTGTGCAGGGGCCTCCTATTTGTCCAAGGGTCTCCTACTTGTCCCGGGGCCTCCTTTTTTAAGGGACTCCTTTTTGTTAAGGGAGCTTTCTATTTGTCCAGGGGGCCTCCTATTCGTACAGAGGACCTCTAGCTCCTACTTTTCCATGGAGCCTCCTATTTGTTCAAGAGGTCCCCTATTTGTCCAGGGGGCCTCCTATTTGTCCAAGGGACCTGTTATTTTTCTAGGGGGCCTCTTTGCCCAAGAGGCCTCCTATTTGTCCAGCGTGCCTCCTACGTGTTCAGGGGGCCTCCTATTTGTCCAGGGGGCCTCCTATTGGTTAAAGTAGCCTCTTATTTTCCAAGCGGCCTCCTATTTATCCAGAGGGCTCCTATTTTTAGGAGGCCTCCTCTTTATCCAGGGGGCCTCCTTCTTGTTCAGGGGGCCTCCTTATTGTCCAGGGGGCCTCCTTTTGTGAAAGGGGCCTCCTATTTGTCCAGGGGGCCTCCTTTTGTGAAAGGGGCCTCCTGTTTGTCTAGGTCTAGGACCTTCTATTTGTCCAGGGGGCCTCCTATTTTTGCAGGGGGCCTCCAATTTGTACAGAGGGCCTCCTACTTGTCCATGGGGCCTCCTATTTGTCCAGGGGGCATCCTTTTGTGAAAGGGGCCTCCTGTTTGTCTAGGTCTAGTACCTCCTATTTGTCCAGGGGGCCTCCTATTTGTACAGAGGGCCTCCTACTTGTCCATGGGGCCTCCTATTTGTTCAGGGGGCTTCTTTTTTGTACAGAGGGCCTCCTATTTGTCCATGGGGCTTACTATTTGTCTAGGGGCCTCTTATTTGTCTAGGTCCTCCTATTTGTCCAGGAGGCCTCCTGCTTGTCCAGAGAGCCTCCTGTTTTCCGGGGGGCCTCCTACTTGTTCAGGAGGCCTCCTACTTGTTCAGGGGGCCTCCTATTTGTCCAACAGGGCCTCCGATTTGTCCAAGGGGCCTCCTATTTAAATAGAGAACCTTTTATATGAAGATCGGACCTCCGTTTGCAAAGTAGCTGGTGCGTCTCGGGGGCCTCCATTATTGGGGTCCCAAAATGACAATTGGGGTCCCAAATGTTGGCATTGGGGTCCCACATGGGACCTCGAAAGTATACAAAGTTACACCCATGATTTCAACCATCGTCGTCATTTTGCAGCGACACGCTTACTTCCAAGTTTCTATCCGGGATGGATGTGTCCTACACATTACACCACTGACAGCCTCGTGACAGGCCGCGGGGACTGCAGGCCGCTCTGCTGCCCGGCCCGCGGGACCTGACATGTGACCTGGTGACCTTTCCGGTGGTAATTGACAGGCGGGATGTGTTGGGTGACAGCCCGGTTCGGACAGTGCTGAACGCTGGACAGTTAGAGACGGTGCAGCACGGACTCTGCTGCTCGTTTGGATGTGGATGCTGTTGAACTACGGCATAGACAGTGGTTGTGAACGCTAAGACAGTTGGTGCTAGTATGCTGCCTTGGTGCTATACCTGTCAGCAGTGGTAAAAGCGGGACCTTGAATTGGTAATTGGAATTGGTAATTGGAATGTGGACCTTTGGTGGTGGTGGATGTGGTAAAACGTCGGAACTCTTGAAGGAACGGCAAGTAAGGAGGTGAATGAAGATGGGAGATTGTTGTTGAGGGTGACGAATAAAAAGAAAGGGGCTGAACATAACTTTGATGAAGGTCTGAGACAAAATAGGGAAAAGCAAAGGAGAAGGAAGAATAACCGGAGTGGATCAACGTGGGATAGTGGACTTTCTCTGCATGCATGTGTGGAAATTTTACGAATTTTACGAATTCGTAATAAAATTACGCATTTTTATTTTAAAAAAAGTAATATTTTACGCAGGAACAACTTGTGGACAAGACTACCGGATGGTTCATTGCAACTGGACGCTGATAAGTTGAGCGCGTGAAGCGAGTACACTGCTGCGATATCAAGGGTCTGCAGCGGGCTTGAAACCACTCCGGTGAAGATCTTGGATCTCTATCAGAATAAGGAAGCTCCTCGCTGGCTTCAGCCCTCACACGGCATGCATCTCTCGGCTGGCGGGTGGATGTCGCGGCGTCCCGCTCCCCCCGGACCGGACCGTGGTCCCCGTACGGCGCCGGACCATGGTCCGCGGAGACCGTGGTTCGTCCGGAGACCGTGGACCGCAGCAGGACCGCGTCTGGTCCGCGGACCACCTCCGGGGACCACTCCGCAGCAGTGCCCCGGTATCTGTGGTATGTGTCATCGCGCTCGTTGAGTATCCATGACAGGTTAGATGATGATGTAAATAATAAACAAATTATTACAAATGCATTCAAATATATTCAAAAAGACACGCTTATTTTTCAAAGATATTCTTTTGAAAAATAAACGTGCATATTTTCAATGCAAATTTATTTGCATTCAAGTATATTCTTTTTGAATGTATTTGTAATAACTTGTTTATTATTTACATCATCATCGCGCTCGTATTTGCATTGTATTTTTGCATTAGCAAGCATCCATTTTCTGTACTACATTTCAGTGTACATCATTGAAAAGTATATTTCCACTTTGTTTATGAAAGGTCCGCAACACAGTATTACATTAAAATTAAAGGATAAGGAATACCAGTAACAAAACAAAAGTTAGAATACTATACCAGTGGCGCGTCAGTCACTGGGCAACAGACTTAGAGCGCTAATTGTGTTTTATTACGGAGCTGAGTTCATCGTTCGGCGGAGGAAAACACTTGGAAGGAGTTCTCGTCATTGGTTATTGTGCTGCTCTGATTCATCAATTTTCTGTCGTTCGTACGAAGCCAGTCTGCGCGGATGGAAGCGAATGACTTTATTGGACAGTCGCGCTAAGAGGTAGATATGATCATAGTTTTCAGGTGGCTCTCAAACCCGAAATCACTATTGTCATCACATGTTCATTCATGACGGGGTCTAAAGAAGTCTGCTGCGGGGGAAGGCATGCTGTCGAGGTTTCAGGACTTGTTCTTCTTTACACTTGCTGGGTAGCTGCTATGTTGATGTGCTTCAGTTCATTCCTTTTTGGTGACCTTTTTGCAAAATATTTCCCCTCTCTTTTAGGTACTTCACAACACCAGTTAGATCGATTTACAGTTCATATTATAGATCAATTTGCACTTCAGCCGCTAACAACAGTCAATTTATCGATTATGACAGCGCCCCGCTGTTGCATACAATTTGTTCGGCCTTCGCGTCATGTGTCGTTCAGTTGAACTAGCGCCGGGGAAATCTGCTAGCGTTCTGACGTTCCTTGGCCTTGGAACTGGAGACAGACACTACTTATTGTAATTAGGTGCCAGGGATGATCGATGAGGCGGAATTGTAGTTTGGATGGGGGTATCCCAGGGTAGTCCACTGGGGGCCGTGTTTGGTGCATGAGATGAACGATATGTTTGGCATTCGTTGAGGTTCTTTTTGCTGGCCTTTATTTGACGTATTCCATGAATTTTTGTTCCATCATTTTTTTTTTTATCTGTTGATGCTGCTTGGGTACATTTGATACATATTATCATCTGATCAGTGCTGTCATTCATTCGATCATTTCATCTGCGAAATATTTATTTGGGATTTAATAGTCCAGTTACTGCTGCTACTGTAACTAAAGAACAGCGTTGAAACGTACTCCAATTGTGTTTAATTTTTATCAAGTTTCAATAATCGCAAGATGTGCGGCGTACCTACATTCTCATCATTGCTCTGCATTTGCCAGCCACTGTCGAACCAATGGCGACCATTCTTGCATTTGGATATCGGCGTGTCTTTTATAACTCTCTGATATCCCGGTATAGATGTGAAATTTCGTCGACTTTTCATGCTTAACATTACCATCAGTTAACATATTTTGATGTTCTGCATAGTTTCCTCCGTCCCCATCACTGCCCACACTGGGTCCCCATGGCTATGAGGCGCCGTTAGCCCCGGCCATCCGTGCTATTGTAAAGTGTAGCTGGGGAATACGATTCAACCCTCATTCGACTTTTTTGCGCTCGAATTCGACTTTGCGCAAAATAAAACGACAGCGCTTAAAAGCGACAGTTGCCGCAAATTGCACACTCAAACTGCGCTGAAATACGACATTTCTTTCATGTCGCAAAATCTTCAAAGTTATGCATTCTAGGAAGCTCGCTGCAATTAAAAGAGGTAAATTTAGCCCCCCGGAATATGTGATAGTATCAGGACACTGTTTGATTCCGCCACAAATGAGAAAAACGCGATGCAGAACGATGCGGTGAAACTGCGCTCATTCGCGACAAATCGTGGGGAAATTGCGCCTGTATTCAACAGTCCTGTTGGAGCCTGAGTGGTCGAGCACTTTCCGTTTTTCTGTTCTCATTCGTTTATTTCGTAACCAATCTTTAAAAAATGATGCTCATTTGAAAGAGATTTTCTCGCTCGTCATTTCTGATGCATAATGCATACATTTGGTACATCACACTCACAACCATATGTACTTGAATTTTCAGATGAAGGATTTTGCCGCGAAGACGGAGTGGGTGTCGTATACCTTACCTAGATGTTGAGCTGGAATTCGGTGAACAAGTTTTTTTAAAATAATGACCTGAAGGTGACCCAAACACTTTTAATTGATAGGTGTGTTTGCAAAACGCATTCCGACAGCTTTTTTTTGCTTTTAACACTGTATTTTTCTCGAAATACCTGTTTGAATAATTTTCCCGAGTCGACTTCAGGCGCAATTATCAGACACTTAGCCTAAAAACGACACTACCGAGTCAGATAAAAGCGCACTGCGCCATTTTACGACACTCTGCAGTATGATCCGAGCGCATATGCGCCCTTTCCAGACACTTTTATGTTTGATTTGGGCGCATTGCACTTACACTTGACGGCACAATTTACTTGACAGAGGCGGCTTCAGCCACTGGTTTTGTGGATTTAATGCCTTTTATGCTATACTTTAGCATGTTTAGATGTTAACGATCAGTTTTGTTGTATTTACTCTATGCACATACTTACCTGTTGCTTGCGCGGGACCCCTCTTCATTAGGCCTGTTATGCGTAAAGTATTAGCGGAGGGGATTTCCTTCGCACTGGTGTATGTGCTGCCAAATGTGTCCGTGTGGCGCTCAGCTGGTCGGTGTTGGCCGAGATATGAATGCATAGGTGTATGCAAGGCGGACGGCTCCAGTGGCGGTCGCAGGGGGGGGGGGCATCAGGGCCATGCCCCCAAAAGGCAAATCAGGGGGGCATCATATCATTTGCCCCCCCCCCAAACAACCGATGGGCCCCCATGGCCGTATGGGGCCCTGGCCCGTATTCGATTGTCACGAGGCTCGAGAAACCCACGCCAGCTATTAACAGCTCCTATACCAGTCTTTGAGGGTCCTACACTGACCTCTGAGAGCCCTTCAGTGGCGGTCAAGCGTCCACATTGACCGCTGAGGACCCACATTGACCTCTGAGGGCCCTCCACTGGCCTTTAACACGCGCAGTGGAAGGGGGGGGGGCGGATTTCGCCCACCCCTCCTGTTTTTCGCCAATAACTCGCGCCGCAAGCATAATATCAATGTGAAATTTCGGCTACCTGCCCAGAATTGAATTTCGGATCTTCTCGTGCAAGAAATAAGAAAATCGGTTCACAACTTTTCTAGTAATAGCGGTGTAAAGACAAACATCCTGCCGCCGCGGCGGCGCGGCGGCGCGGCGGCCGGCGCTAGCCGTTACGCGCCGCCTGAATTGTAGACTGTGCCGGGGCGGGACGGTTCCGTCTTTACATCGCGCTCCTTACCGCTGATTATATTAGATTCGCGTCAAATTCGGTGAGAAGACTGAGAAATGTACAGGCAATCATATGGTCAAAGAATTTTGAAAATCGGCTGGTAACAACTTGAGTTATGAGTGTGTAAACACAAAATTGTGATTGCCGCGTTTCCCGCGTCGGCCGATCCCGCTTCAGCCGGCGACATCTTACCCTTAGCAGGCTTCTAACTGCCATATTTATTGTAGGATTATCTAGAAATTCACCATACATACTCACAAATGTTTGTTCTTTCGTATAGTGAAAGATTAAAGAAAATCGGCCGGTAACTTTTTGAGTTATCGGCGTGTAAACGCAAAAAAGTCGCTAATATGGCAGATTTGACCACATTTGACCTCATTTGACCTTGAAGATATTGACCTAGGGTCATGAAATTCACACACAACAGAGTTCCCCATGGCCCCCACCTACCCTCCAAATTTCGTCTTTCTAGCTCCAGTGGGAGCTGAGATCTTAGGGGGGGGGCGACATCCGCCCCCCCCCCCTTCCACTGGGCGTAGTACTCGCAACCCTTCCACTGCGCGTGTTAAGGGCCCCTAAACCGGCCTCAGGGGCCCATCCGGCGTCTGATAGCCTCACGCCGGCCTCTGGTGGCCTCATTTCTGTCTCTCTAGTCCCAAGACTAGCCTTTAAGTGCCTCTGAGGGCCCCGCACTGGATTCTGAAGACCCGATGTCGGCCTCTAAGAGCCCGCATCGGCCTCTGGGGGTCCATTTTGGCCTTTGAGGGCCCTCCGCTGGTCTCTGGGGTCCAACGCCGGCCCATGCCGGCCTTTAAGGGCCCCACACTGATCTCTAAGGGCCCCATGCTGGCCTGTAAGGACCCACATTAGCCTCTGAGGGCCCCTGCACTGGATTCTGAAGAACCAATGCCGGCCTCTCAGGGCCCGCATCGGCGTCTGAGGGCCCATCTTGGCCTTTGAGGGCCCTCCACTGGCCTCTGGGGTCCAACGCCGGCCCATGCCGGTCTTTTAGGGCCCCACACTGACCTCTGAGGGTCCATGCTGGCCTGAAAGGACACACATTAGCCTCTACGGGCCCCGCACTGGATTCTGAAGACCCCATGCCGGCCTCTAAGGGTCAGCATCGGCTTCTGAGGGCCCATCTTGGCCTTTGAGGGCCTTCTGTTGGCCTCTGGGTTCCAACGCCGGCCAATGCCAGTCTTTTAGGGTCCCTTTCTGACCTTTGAGGGCCCCATGCCGGTCTGTATGGGCCTACATTAGCCTCTGAGGGCCCCCCGCACTGGATTCTGAAGACCTGATGCCGGCCTCTAAGAGCCCGCATCGGCTTCTGAGGGCCTATCTTGGCCTTTGAGGGCCTTCTGTTGGCCTCTGGGGTCCAACGCCGGCCCATGCCGGTCTTTTAGGGCCCCACACTGACCTCTGATGTACCGTGCTGGCCTGTAAGGACCCACCTTAGCCTCTGAGGGCCCCGCACGGGCTTCTGAAGACCTGATGCCGGCCTCTAAGAGCCCGCATCGGCCTCTGGGGGCCCATTTTGGCCTTTGAGGGCCCTCTGCTGGTCTCTGGGGTCCAACGCCGGCCCATGCCGGCCTTTAAGGGCCCCACACTGACCTCTAAGGGCCCCATGCTGGCCTGTAAGGACCCACATTAGCCTCTGAGGGCCCCTGCACTGGATTCTGAAGACCCAATGCCGGCCGCTCAGGGCCCGCATCGGCGTCTGAGGGCCCATCTTGGCCTTTGAGGGCCCTCCGCTGGCCTCTGGGGTCCAACGCCGGCCCATGCCGGTCTTTTAGGGCCCCACACTGACCTCTGAGGACCCCATGCTGGCCTGAAAGGACACACATTAGCCTCTATGGGCCCCGCACTGGATTCTGAAGACCCCATGCCGGCCTCTAAGGGTCCGCATCGGCCTCTGAGGGCCCATCTTGGCCTTTGAGGGCCCTCTGCTGGCCTTTGGGTTCCAACGCCGGCCAATGCAAGTCTTTTAGGGTCCCATTCTGACCTTTGAGGGCCCCATGCCGGTCTGTATGGGCCCACATTAGCCTCTGAGGGCCCCCCGCACTGGATTCTGAAGACCCGATGCCGACCTCTAAGGGTCAGCATCGGCTTCTGAGGGCCCATCTTGGCCTTTGAGGGCCTTCTGTTGGCCTCTGGGGTCCAACGCCGGCCCATGCCGGTCTTTTAGGGCCCCACACTGACCTCTGATGGCCCGTGCTGGCCTGTAAGGACCCACCTAGCCTCTGAGGGCCCCGCACGGGCTTCTGAAGACCTGATGCCGGCCTCTAAGGGCCCGCATCGGCCTCTGAGGGCCCATCTTAGCCTTTGAGGGCCCTCTAATGGCCTCTGGGGCCCAACGCCGGCCCATGCCGGCCTTTAAGGGCCCCACACTGACCTCTAAGGGCCCCATGCTGGCCTGTAAGGACCCACATTAGCCTCTGAGGCCCCTGCACTGGATTCTGAAGACCCAATGCCGGCCGCTCAGGGCCCGCATCGGCGTCTGAGGGCCCATTTTGGCCTTTGAGGGCCCTCCGCTGGCCTCTGGGGTCCAACGCCGGCCCATGCCGGTCTTTTAGGGCCCCACACTGACCTCTGAGGACCCCATGCTGGCCTGAAAGGACACACATTAGCCTCTATGGGCCCCGCACTGGATTCTGAAGACCCCATGCCGGCCTCTAAGGGTCCGCATCGGCCTCTGGGGGCCCATCTTGGCCTTTGAGGGCCCTCTGCTAGCCTCTGGGTTCCAACGCCGGCCAATGCCAGTCTTTTAGGGTCCCATTCTGACCTTTGAGGGCCCCATGCCGGTCTGTATGGGCCCACATTAGCCTCTGAGGGCCCCCCGCACTGGATTCTGAAGACCCGATGCCGACCTCTAAGGGTCAGCATCGGCTTCTGAGGGCCCATCTTGGTTTTGAGGGCCTTCTGTTGGCCTCTGGGGTCCAACGCCGGCCCATGCCGGTCTTTTAGGGCCCCACACTGACCTCTGATGGCCCGTGCTGGCCTGTAAGGACCCACCTTAGCCTCTGAGGGCCCCGCACGGGCTTCTGAAGACCTGATGCCGGCCTCTAAGGGCCCGCATCGGCCTCTGAGGGCCCATCTTAGCCTTTGAGGGCCCTCTAATGGCATCTGGGGCCCAACGCTGGCCCATGTTGGTCTTTTAGGGCCCCACGCTAACCTCTGAGGGCCCCATGCTGGCCTGTAAGGACCCACATTAGCCTCTGAGTGCCCAATTCGGTTTCTGATGGTCTCAAACTGCCCTTTGCAGGTCCTGTACTGGTCTCTGAGGGCCCTAATTTTGCCCCTAAGGACCCAAACCAGCCTTTAAAGGTCCCACACCGGCCTCTGATGGTCCCAACTCCCATTTCTGTCTTTGGGACCCAAACTGACCCTTATGTGCCTCTGAGGGCCCCGTACTGGCTTCTGAAGGATCGATGCCGGCTTCTGAGGACCCATAACGGTCTTTAAGTGCCTCATACCGACACCTGAGGCCCCACACTAGCCTCTGAGGGGCCCCAAACTGGCCTATGAGGTCTCTACACCGGCCACTGATGGCCCTATTATGTTCTCTGGGGGGCTCAAGCCTTACCTTTGGGCGTCACGCACTTGCCTCTGAAGGCCCACATCAGCCTCTGGGGCCCTACCTTGGGCCTTTGCCCTTTGATGCCCTTCGCTGACCCTTGGGTCTAACACCGGCCTCTGGGGGGTCTGACACCGTACTCTAAGGGCCCCATTGCAGCCTCTAGGCGATAGGTATCGCCGAAGCGCTATCGATGGGCCCATAAGGGCGCTGTACGGTGAGGAGGGCGCTATAATATGATAAGGAGGGCGCTGACAGGTCAGGAGGGCGCCGGCAAGTGTGGAGGGCGCAGAAAGATCAGGACGATGCTGTGTGGTAAGGACCATGAAGGCGCCGACTGGTCAGCCCAGAGGGCGCCGAATGTGAAAAGGGCGCCGGCAGGCCATAAGAGCGCTGATTGGCGAGAAGGGCGCCGACAGATCAGAAGGGCGCCGAACAGACAGAAGGGCGCTGAAGATGATGCCAGGGTGCTAGATGGTCAGGAGATTGGGGGTGGATGTCTGGCAGTTCAGGATTGTGGGTGCGTCTTCACCCACAAAGAGATATAAAATTGTAAACCTGGGCGCCAGTGCCGCATGGTGCACCGCAATGGCTAACCGTCGAGGGCGCCTAGAGTGCTGGACATTAGAAAGGCGCCTTCGGCGCCCCGAAATGATCGTGGAAGGCGCCATCCAGTGAGGGCGCCTACTAGATTTGGTGGGGGGGGGGGGGGGGGGCTAAAGCCCAGTGTGCCCCCCTTGGCTGCGCCCCTGTTTAGAGCGTTTTACTGTTGTGTTTTCTATCAAGATAAGGTCGATGAGATTTTCGCCTGTGCCCGCGTTATGTACAGTAGGTCTATTAAAAAAGTCCCCAGCACCAGTGGGCGCTGCCTCCGCTGAGCCGAACCCCCGTCTGCCTGTCCCATATCGCGCCGGGCTCAGGTCAGGTAGGGTCAGCGGGACCGCTCGGTCCGGCCCGCGGGCGGTGGACGGGCGGCCGGTAACGCTTTCCGCCAGCCCCAGCTGTAGAATCCAACAAACGGGACGGCCACCGCTCAGCGCAGTGAAACCGGTGTTAAAGAATGGCAGTAGTAGTAGTAGTAGATGTTCATGGCCACAATGATTATGAGATAGTCATTGTTAGCCCGTGCCCCACAGGAATGCCTAGACTGTCACACCCTGTTGGAGGGGAAATGGGGATTGAGCATCATTCTTATAACTCAGCTTTGGGCATTTAACCCTCGCCGGCACAGGCCATTTTGCGTCCTTCGACGGCACAAGGGGGGGGGGGGGTTGTTACGACCCCCCCTCGCGTTTGGCCCCTGATCGAGCTAGAGCTTCGCGGAAAAAACGAGCGTGTTGCCCGTCACGAGAGGAAGCCGATGATACCCAATTTTAAGGTCCTAGGTCATCAGGTGACCTTCCAGGTCAGGTCAATGACCCGAAAACCGAGAAAATCGGGACCTGTCAGAAAGTCGTAAAGTGTGGCTGCTGTGTGGTTTTCCGGGGTGCTGATCACGAATATCGTGTTAGTTTTGATCAGAGATTATGTCTTTAAGCATTTAGACCAGGTCGGGTCAGGTCAGGTCAGGTCAACCGGTAGGGGTCGTGACGGGTATTCGTAATACATGTCAACCGCCTCTGACAGCTTCGTAACATGTTACGAAGGCACCAAAACTACTTCGTAAATGTTCAAATGGTTGCTAAATTCGAATTCAGCTCCAAAAACTAGCCAAGAAACATGTTAAACTCGAAAGAGTGAACCGAGGTCACCCGAGGTCACCAAAGGTCAATGACCTGACCTGACCTTCAGGTGACCTTAACACCCACCTTAATGTATGGGAGCAACATCAAATCACATGTTTGAACGTTTGAAACCACGAAAAGCTTGCAAACGCGCGGCTAATGCGAGCCGACATACGCCGAATCGCGATTCCGGTCAAACATGGTCTCGGAAAAGAGGTCACAGGTCAAAGGTCATTGGGGTCAGGGTCATGAAATTTTCAGGGTTGGTGTAAAATTGATCAATGCGAGGGTACTAAAAGTTTCGTCGCGATCGGCCGCTTTTTACGCGAGTTATTCGCGAAAAACCTTAGGGGGGTTGCATCAACCCCCCCCCCCTCCTGTGCCGGCGAGGTTTAAGTGGTATTCGAAGTAGCGTCAAAAGTAGCAAAAAGAAAAACAAAATAATTCAGCCAATTTTAGATCGGGTCAGAGCCAGAGGTCATGTCACCAGAGGTCATCGATGGTAAAATTTTGCTTGGACAGGGTGCGTTGCGCGCACCGGTGCATTGGGTTTCTAATTTCCATGGAAACATCAACAGACTCGGAAGCTCGCAACGCTAGCGTGGAGCCGAATTCATATCAACCGCCGCAACAATGCAGCAGTGCAGCGCAGCGTGCTGCAGCGCGGGGCTGTGAAACACCGCCCAGGGCTATCCATGTGTCAGGGCAGTCCAACCCACGTGATGGGCTCGGCCCCAGCGGAGCATGAGGTTCAGGACTCCCGCCCAGGCCCCCTGTCTCCCCCTAATTCCTGTCATCCTTCCCACTCTGAAATCGACCGAAAGAGCCTAACCTAACACAAAAATCAACTCGCTATGTGTGTCGTCTGAATAATATTGTCAGATTTAATTAAGGTCAACGGCTTAGCATGTAAATAACAACAACTGCCACCATCGGTATTATGAGAAAACCAATTGCTTTTCCACAAACACTTAAAAGTTTTTAGCTTAAAACTTGCATGAAATCAATTTTACCAGCCTCGTGTTCCTCTAATCAAAACGCTTCGAATGAATCAAAAGTTTGTCTTTAAAGGTCATTTGAAAAATTTGACCTATGTTCAAGGACATGACCTGACCAGAAATGGCCATGATGCATAGCAGGATATTAGATCCGTATCGTGGAACTTTACAAACACTTCAGATGATTTCATAACTTAAGCATGTCTATCAAAAATAATTATTACATGGCTCATATGTAAGCTGGGTGTATGATCATGCTTACGAGTATGTTGAACGCAACTGATAATGTTCTGTTGGCCACAATTTCTATGTTTAATTTATCCTCATGGATTTCATATTTCTATTAATGACACCTTGACGATGTCGAGAAAAAAGGCTCAGGAGATTTAACAGCCTGAGATACATTCAGTATAAGGAAGGGTCAAGGGTGCTAGATTCCTTCCGTCCTCGCTATCCTCAGGAAAACCAATCCGCATCGCCCCTAGCCCGGCAGTTGCTGGGGTATTTCGCCACCCACCGTTTGCTGGGGGGGGGGGGCGTTAAACGCCCCCAGCCGATAACTCGAGAACCAATAGGCGCAGCGAAACGCACGAGGCGGCAAACGAAAGAACGCGACGAGACGCTTCAGATGAGTACTTTAAAGTTGAATTTTGAGGTCACAGGTCGGGTCAAGGTCAGGTCAAATACCTGAAGTCGGGCTTTCAGTAACATGGACTTCAGGACTTCGCAATGGGCGCCTCTCGTCACAAACTCTGTCAAAATGGTGCACAATCCATCATATAAGGCCTACAAGAGTGCCAGCTCCATGTAGGGGTCAGTCAAGCATAGGTCAGGGTCAAGGTCAGGTCAACCGGGTAGGCACATATCCCCGAAAATCAAAACTGATATTCGCAGCCTGTGACACATGTTTTATGGGTAATTTGGGGCGTGGAACACGATGGTGGCATTCATTTTATCATATGTGTACGTGTGTGGCTCAAAAAGTTCAATTTAAGAAATGCATGTATCATGGTCGTAAAGTAGTCACGAGAAATTGCCAAGATTCAGTTCAAGATTTTGGAAAATGCGGAACGATAATCAATAATCGAAGATAGCCATTTGATTGTTCATGGTATTGGCAGTCTAATGGCGTTTACGGCATGTCTGTATGTCTATTCTGTGATTTTATATGAATTTTTGAACATATGCCGTTTTTGGTCGAAAACTCAGAAATCATGACGTCACTAAAACCTCGATATCTCAAAAATTTACCAACCGATTTTTTTGAAACTTTGTCACAATACATTTCAATCGATTCTCTACAGGTACCCAAAATTTGGCGCGCCTGCGGCGCGCCGTTTTTATGCTATGGCCTGGCAAAAAAGTGGGGGCGTTTAACGCCCCCCCCCCCAGCAACTCGCGGGCTAGTCTCCATACTTCCCTCTCTGGACTGGAGTTCATCCCACCAGCCAGCCTGTAGTTGATGTCGGATCCATTCCAGGACACATAATCCTCTTCGGGTGACCGTTTGGGAGACGGCTGGACCGTCCCGACAGGGCAATCGTCCCACGGGAACAGTCTCGCTTCCGCAGATTACTGACTGTCGCTGGTTCGCACAACCCAATTACTACACCAGAGCATAATTGTCATAGCTCTGCAAGGGCCTTTTCAGACCGAAAAAGATGGCTCCCAAAGAAAAAAAATTCTCATTCAGTATTGCATCTCATCAAGCACCACATGTTTTCAGAGTGTTTATTATGCGTTCCGTCCAAAAAAAGTGCAGTTCAATTTTCTCCCATTGACTTGAGCTATCTCAAAATTGACCCGGCCTTTCTGTCAACAATGTCAAACTTGCAAAGTAAACGTTTCAAATACATACACTGTTGCCATTAAAATCGCTGGAAGTTATAAAGCGATCGGTTAGTCGGTGTATTTAGATATGATGAGCACAGGAACTTTCCTTGAGGTAAGGTCACTTGACGTGGCCTGGTGTTATGACCTTGAATTGAATGACTTGGGCGGGAAAAAAATGGGTCATTTCAAGTCTTAAAATGCTAGATTTTAACAATAATTGCAAGCACTATCCCGGCCAGACAGTGAGTGAGAAGGGAGCGATTCCCCAACCCCATGTTTAGCTTCTATAATTGAGCCTAGCTGCTAGAGCCTCGCGGAAAAAAACGACCGCTTACGTCGTTACGTGACGCAGCGACTGGTACCCCATTTTAAAATAGCAGTGACCTCTTAGGGTAGGTCAAGGGCTCCAAGGCATTGGATCGGTTTTTGGTAAATAACTTCGCAAAAATGGTCGCATTATCGTCATTTCGATACAATCGTGTTTTCTGTTCTCAGACGCGCCGATTTATATGCTTTTTGTTTAGGTGAAGCAATGTAGGATGTTAACTCATCACAGGTCAATCATCACAGGATTAACAGGTCAATGTCATGTTAGGGCAACACAGGTCACGAAGCTATTGAAAGGAGGACATGTCACATAACATTTGATTCGGCAAGTCTTGCAAAGTCCATTGATGGCTGTCCCGACTGGCTAGCTCATTTTCATCGGGAGTTATTGACGAAGCACTCCTGTCTCCTATGACCCTAGTGACGTCATAAATGACGTCACGCAAGGTGAACAATGCAAAAGTGAAGCATTAGACCTTGCCAAGAATGTATGAAGTCACGATTTCATGTGCTTGAGGTATAGTTTCAGATCATTTCCGACGCCAAATTAACAGTTTCCATATTTCCCCATTACGCTTATATGACACTAAGTGCATTGCGGATTGCATCAATTTATAACCGATAACCGTGCAGAGGTTTACTTAAGACGTCATAGTGAAGTGACTTGACATGAAAACGTGGTTGATGTCAAATGATCCGCCTTGAATCAAATGTAAGGCATATGAAATGTCAGCCTTCTATCATCAGTGTGCTTTGAGCTACCGCAAAAAAATATGATGTTGGCGGCATCCACCCCTTCTTCTCGGCCGGCGAGGGCTAAACCTCGCTTCGAATTATTGCAGATAATAATGCGACCGAAAACAATGCATTTATCTGTGTCTAGAACGGCCGCTGACTTGTTGGACAAGATCCCCAATCTTAGTTCGCTAGATGGGAATAAAATACTCGGTTTGTGATGCATATATACCCCTCGATTTGCCCTCGCGCTAAGTCTATTCTAATCATCACTGTCGCTTTTTATCCGATATAATATCGCCGCTAAACTGGTTGTTTTGTTTGCTTGCTTGCTTGCGTTGAATGGTCATTACGGATTATTGAAGGGTTATGATAAAATAGGAATGGGGCGGGAGGATATGCACTGCAGGTGTTTAATTTAGATCCAAAGGCATCATTTCCGACATCGTGCAGAGTCGCTATCTTCCCCTCCTCTGCACTGCGGCATCTCTGCGCCCCACACACGGCGTCCTCACTCCACGGCCGGCCGCCGCCAACTGACCCACTCGCCGGGCGCCGCGACCTGACCCGTGTCGCTGCCGCGGCCTGCGCAATAGGGTCGGGGCTGGAATCCGGGGGTTCGGCCGGCCGGCCGCCTCTGGAGCGGGGGACTTTTTTAGTAGACCTACTGTACCTACCTACTGTGTGCGGCCGTCTGATCCTTGCGGGGCGGACGAACATTGACGTCATTTCGTCAGCTGAGCAAATGTAAACAAACCTACTGACGAGTTAACCCCCTAATATACGGCCTTGGACGATAAACCGATTAATGAATATTGTCCTGGGCCCTGGCCCCTGTCTCACCGCCCGACGCTGCGCGCGCTGGGAGCTAAGGCATACCCCTGACGTCACTCGAATGACGTTGCGAGCGATATGTTAGCTTATGATGAATCGCGTTTGGAACAGAGGTCCTAAGGAACCAAGTACAAAGAGAACAGGTTTGAGTGCGAATGCTGCTAGCGTGCTGGCGGAGCGGCGCGCTAGCGTTTTGCGATGACGTCATAGCATAGCGTCAGAGTGAAGTTTGTTGATATTGCCATGGAAACCCAACGCGCCGACGCGCGCAGCGCACTCAGCGATCTGCTGTGAAACACCACCCTGGAGTCAAGGTCACTGGAGTAATTGGGAGACATTTTCACTGAAGTTCCTCTACGTCATTAACGCCTTTGGTTTCACACTCGAACGCCGTCAACAGCCACAGTATCTATAATAGGGCAAAGTTTCCCGAGTATTTCATGATAGTAACTACAGAATGCAGATGGACCAGAGACATGCGATCAGCAGCTCATGACTATGACATTCGGTTGAAATAAATCAACCACCAATGAAGTCATAGCCTACGATTAGGCAGCCCAATTCAAAGAAGATATGGAGCCGTAGATTTGTGGACGGCTCCGGCTCCGGTTGAGTACCTAGGCTCTTATTGAGCTTCGGACGCCACAAGCCATTTGCTACTTCTTCCCCACTTTCTTACCCCCCCCCCCCCCCCCTCCTCCCTGATTCCGCCACTGGCGGTTTCTGTCGCCTGCCGGCGCAGATGGAATGGGTGCGCTCGGACGGCTCAGTCGACTGTTGTTGTAAAGCGCAATTAGTTAAAATATGTGCAATTCTAACGCCGAATTAATTCGAAAAAGTGTCGAATGCCAAATCGTCTCCTGACTATAGTCCGTTTTTCTTATCTTTAGACTTCACTCCAAGATGTTTCGCAAGATATGCACGAGACAAAGCATGGCTTAGAAAAAATCAAGCCCTTCGGAAACAGAAAATATTGCCTTGAAGCCTGGAGAGTGGCGCTCTTGGGTGCGGCAAGTGCAGATTTGTAGTCTCACAAATGTGTATTACATAAATAGGTAGGTACTTATACCTACCTGCTACAAAAATTAAGTTGGATAAAGTTTGGTATGCTAACCGAACTATCGATCCGATGAATTAAAGGGTACCTATAAAAGCGAATATCACTTGGAAATGAACTATTCTGCAAATGGACACAAGTCATCATCAGTGACTTTAGTTCAAGACCTATAGGGCTTGGTTCCAGCCGAAGTTTTTTGAAACCGCAGGTGCGTGCGACTGCGAGTGCGGACCCAATGCAAGGAAATTCTTGAAGGAGCTCGGCGTGTGGCTCGTAACAAGTTCTGGCGACTGTCGTGAAGCACTTGGTTTGTGGTTCGCTATCGCAGACATTCGAGTGAACGCGTTTTCGATAGTATTGACTGTGACGTTGTAATCCTCACGAAGTATCATGTGGACGGGTTAGACTGCGTGACGAGAGGCGGAGATGAATTATGCCTGTGGAGGTAGGCAACCCGCAGGACATGCGTGTTCAGCGGCGCAGGCTACCAACACGAGTTGGCTATATGAGCGTGTGTTTAGCGATGAATGCAGCATTGATCGAAATTAACAAATATACATACTATTTCAATGTGATGACATGTTTTGCTCGTATTACCCGCTAGTGTCTACAAATCTACCACCAGTAACTCGTAATACAAATTACAAAAGACAGGAAACACAGGAGTCGTACTCGTATATTGGGTATGTTTGGTTCACCGAAGCCATCGTAGGTCCCATGCGCCCTCAATCACTTTCACTGTCACTGTCGTCACTGCTCGAATCCTGAAGTGACACGATCACTGGCTCGATGTCCTCCATCATACCATCTGCTCGCCAGTACACCTCTTCCAGTTCTCGCACGTGGCGGCAGCAGTTTCGCCACAAGTCCGGTGGCGCGGCGTCTCGGCTATCCAGCAGCAGCCTTTCCACGTCATTCAGATGCCCAGTGTTGTTGAACTGGCGGACGTGCGTCTTCATGTTTGCCCAAACCATTTCAATCGGATTGAGGTCGCAATGATATGGGGGCAACCTCAGTACTTCATGACCGGCCTCCTGTGCCACCTTGTCCAACACATACTCGCGTGTCTGTTTCAGAGGGCGAACCAGCTCAAGAAGCTCGACCTTCCGCAAGTCCGGATCAGGATTGACATCATGTACCCGCAGCCATTCTTGGATCGCTTCCTTCCTCCAGCTAGCTGTAGGTGCCTTGTTAGCACATCTTGAATGATACGAGGCGTTATCCATAATGATCACGCTATTCGCTGGCAGGTTCGGCAGAAGTTGGAGTCGAAACCAGTCCTCGAAACAGCTCGCGTTCATAGACGTGTGATAGTCGGCAGACTTGCCGTCCGTCCTCATACACATGAATGCTCCTGGGGTGAAGCCGCTGTCCGAGCCAGCATCGACTATGATTAGGCGCTTGCCCTTCCCTGTCACTGGCTTATGGCCGGCCACGTCGTCACTGTCCAACCATGCGACCGTTCGCATATCAAACTGGTTATACCAGGTCTCGTCCAAGTACACTATAGTGCGCTCTGGGTCGGAGCTTCTAATCTTCCGAATGCGTCTCAGGAACGCGTTCCGGGCTGCCACCACCTGAGGTTTTTCAACCAGCAGCTTTCGGTTGTTCACTTGTCGGAACTTGAATCCTATTTGGAACAGCTGCTTTCGTATGGTTGAGCGCGAGATAGTCTGCTCGAACTTGTCCTGAACTGCCGCTCTAATGGTGTCCAAAGTGACCTTTTTCCCTTCCAGGTACATGGCATGCACCATTCTTCTGAACGCGCACTGGTCAAACTCGTCGAAGTACTCGCGTGGCCCCCTGTTAGGGCGCTGGCGGGCTGGAGACTGGCATCCATGTGTCTCTATTCCACTCTTGAATGCATTAACAGAGGCAATCGACACTCCAGTAGCAGAGCTGGTCTCCTTCGCTACGTTAATGCTAGCCGCTGCACTCTCATCACCTTGCTTGAGGTATTCATCTTTCTTTCGAATAAAATATTGGTAAACATTATAAACCACTTGTCTCGCTTGTGCACCGATCGGTTTTCCTTGCCGAAGTTTTGAGAGCATTGCATATTATTGTATACGAATGGATATAAATTTCAAAAGATATATAAAAGTCTCAGATTTCCTTGATACACAGCAGACATATGGTGTGTTCGCTTTTAGAGCCAGTGGCAATGAGCGTGACGCTTGATTTTTATTATCAAATTGTGTGACGTCACGTGCTAAGTTATCTGCACATCTTGGAGTGAAGTCTAAAGATAAGAAAAACGGACTATACAATGTTTGATGGATTGGCAATATCGTTGGTACCGAAGCATTATGAAACATTTATCTCGCTTTATTGAAGAGAGCAGGTTAAACTGAGCACGTTTATTGTCTTTAATTGCGTACAACTCTCGGTTCGATATAAGCGCACTCTGTCTATTGAAAGCGCACCTCTAGGTCACGTGACTGGGGTGTGTCACGTGATTGCGCTTAAAACCGAAATCGGCGTCACAGGAGGGAAAACCAGGCTCTGGCCCGGGCTATGGGGCACGACCGAACCACTATCAGCTCTGAGAGAGAGGGGGCTATCAGCACCGGGACAGCGATAAGAGGGGAGGATGTCACACCTGCGGTACAGGCTGGAGATGAGGGGGCCGGCATGTTTGCCGGAGACTGATATGATAGCAACTTGTTGAACGGTGTGACTAAGTTCGGTGGAAGTTTTTTAGATTAATTTTGGTGATGGAGTATTGTGCAAGGTCTGTGGGTGGTATCTACTTACAGTTGCTATTGGATAGGTATAGGTCGGATAGGTATCGGATATATACATTTGTATGCAATATTCCTTTCTCGTTCGTCACATATATTGGACTTTTAGGAGCTCTACAAGTAACAAAAAGTGCATTATGCCGATATTTACTTTTTATCATTCGAAGCTGCCACAGCATTTTCGGTGTTGGCCACCATCACGATCAAATTGTACTGGCGCCTGACCTAAATACTGTGAATGGCGTTGCGCCATCCCCCCGCTGCCCGAGTTGGTGTGTCGTCCCATTTGTGTTCTGTGAAGCTGCTCCGGAGCCGGGGTTTGCAGAACCCGGATCCAGAGAGTTTTGCTCCGGAGCAGCGGTTTGCAGAACCCGGTTCCAGAGAGTTTTCACGAACATGACGGGGGTTCCAATAACCAATATAGCCGGAGTACAGCCTTAAACGTCAGACCATTGTTAGTCTACATTGGGCGTCACAAGGGAAACGTTGGTAGAATGACCAATCTGTACACAAAGACAGCGGAACTGGAAACATCTTTTAGTCTTTAGGCATGCGAATTCCCTTAGAAGTCTGGGAGGATGCTTTCTTTGAAGACTGATTGAGTGCTACCTGGCTAATGGATCCTACGTTTTTGGCTACTTCGGTTTTCAGATGTGTCTACACGGTTTGTTGTGGGCTTGGTACGGGTTTGGCTCACTTTGACTCGTTCTGGCTCATTGTCGCTCGTTTTTTGAGTCGTCGTGATTCGATGTGGCTTATTTTTTTGTAGTAATGGACAAATGTTTCTTTCACTGTAAATCAGGTAGACTACTGCTCGCAGCTGATACTTTCCCAGGCTTCTGGGATCCTGGGGACTCCCCTAATGTACTAATTACCATCAGTTAGAGACCGGCGCTCAACTTTCCAATGACGTCGGAGCGTTATTTATTGGTGTTACAAGTGAGCGTTGACGAAAATCGCCGTGACAATCACCTTAGAATCCTGGGCTCTTGATCGATATGACACCATGGTCCCAAGGGGACCTACATTTCCATAGAATGCTTCTGTATTAGTAGGTATGGAATATTTTCAAAGGAAAGTTGAAGTTAGCTAGTGGTTTCATTGATTGGAATGGAAAAATCAACCTATAGTCTGACAGACCTAGGAAAGAACGGATGTAAAGCGCAACGGCCGTTGATGCACATGCCTTGATATTGCCTCAAATACTTCCGAAAACATTTTTCTCACGGTTTTCACACAAATTTTCTCCGCATTTCCGCAAACCATGCATTTCCAGTGACCCAAACACGTGCAAATTGATGAATGCGCTCAACTCCGTTCTTTCTTATGATTGTTATGATTATGATTATGATTCTTAGACTAGTTACCCCAGATACACATGACCCAAGTCCGGCGCCGCGGCGAAACGCGACTTTATGAGTGGCTCCGAGGGTCCGGGCCTCGCGCTGAGTCGTCAGGTCGTCACGGCTGAGCAGCTCATTGTTTGGTATGCAGGGTACCCTGCTGATTTAAATACCCGTTCAGCTGACCTCTGAGTCATAGCTGGGATTTACCGGGTGCGTTGGTGTAGGGCTTTACAAGAGACGGAGGTGAAAAAATGAAAGGCATTGATTCGGGGATAGTTAACTACAATGTAATGCAGTTTGTAATGCACTGTCATTGCATCAACAAATGTTCGCCAGAATATTCGTCAGAATTTTAGGTCCATCGTTGAAAACCGATTCAAATTCACGTGCCCTGGTTACCCAAATGGCCCGCTCTGTCGGCTGGCGATGCCAGTTAGTTTTGCAGTGTGTCGCCTTAACTTCCCCAGTCCAGTGACCTTCTGTGGTCCGACCTCACTGCTCCATCCATTATTCAGTGTCGCTGCGGCTGCATTATTTCGGCGGTGTCTCCAGAGGCCCGAACAGTGCCCGATGTCCCAGTGTTCCCCAGCGGTCGGGTGGGGGTCCGACTGTGTCTCCAGAGGCCCGAACAGTGCCCGATGTCCCGGTGTTCCCCAGCGGTCGGGCTGGGGTCCGCGGAGTGGGTGGGTGCCGCGTTGGACGAGTGTGGAGTGAAGGGGTTCCTCAGGGCTGCCTACTCGCGCCTTTGTTTTAAATACGCAGCCTTACGTGGTGTTTCACGCTGCACTTCCTTGCTGAAGGACGCTTTTCACACCAACAAGCGGATGACGTAGCTGGACCTAGGCAATTATTTCCGTGTTCTTAGGTCTTTACCTAGGCAACCACACAACCATTCCCTGCCAACAGACAACAGTTCACATATAAAATTCTGTCCACGCGACGCTGTGTCCACAGGCCACATCTAACATCATGGGCGTAGGAACGGCTGGAACATTGTGGGTGCATGGGTGCAGAAATCCAGCCATGGCCGGTGAAGCGGGGGGGGGGGGATAGGGAGCGACACCCGAGCGAAGGCTCGTTACGAGCTTTGAGGGTGTACCATGTCGAAAAGGTACCAACCGATAAGTGCATTTGGAAGCATTGACCCTCGCATGTGTAGGGGGGTCGGATGACCCCCCCCCCCCATGGTTGTTCGCAAATAACTCGCGAAAAAAAGCGGCCGATCGCGACGAAACTTTTAGTACCCTCGAGTTGATCAGTTTTACACCTACTCTAAAAATTTCATGACCCTGACCCAAAAGACCTTTGATCTGTGACCTGATTCTCGAGACCATGTTCGGCCGGAATCGCGATTTGGCGTATGTCAGCTCACATTATCCGCGCGTTTCCAGTCTTTTTGTGATTGTAGACGTCCAAACATGTGAAATGATGTTCTTCCCATGCATCACGGTGGGTGTGAAGATAACCTGAAGGTCAGGTCAGGTCATTGACCTTGGATGACCTCGGTTCACTTTTTCGAGTTTTACATGTTTCTAGGGTAGTTTATAGGGCTGATTTCGAATTTAGCATCCATTTGAACGTTTACGAAGTAGTTTTAGTGCTTTCGTGACATGCTACGACGCCGTCAGTGGTAGTTGACACCTACTATGGATAGCCGGTAGGACGCCTAATGGTTGACCTGACCTGACCTGACCCGATCTGGCCTAAATGCATGAAGAAATCATCTGTGATCAAAACTAACATCAGATATTTGTGATCATCACCCCGAAAAACCCGATAACGGCTTCACTTTACGCAGTTCTAGCAGGTCCCGATTTTCCCGACTTTTGGAATATTGACCTGACCCGGAAGGTCAACCAATGAAGTAGGACCTTAAAATTGGGTATCATCGGCTTCCTCTCGTCACGGGCAACACCCTCGTTTTTTTCCGCGAAGCTCTAGCTCGATCAGGGGTCGAACGGCAGGGGGTCCGACCGACCCCCCCCCTCCCCCTCCCCCTACACATTAGAAGCTGGAAAACGCTGCACACATTCGAGGGCTAGTATTGTCAATATTGACTACCGCAAAAAGTAAAAGCGGCCAACTTAGCCATTTTCGAAGATATCGGGCTAAAATTTTTGACAGTGGGTCATCGGTTCGGTATGTGTTCAATCACATGCTCCATTTCCCTTTTTTCAGCACAAATGTAGGTAAGTTTTGAAGACCATCACTGATCACAGTAGCAAATGCTTCGAAAGATGAATAGTAGGCAACATATCCTGAATTTGCCGTGCTGCATGGGAAGTAGTGTTGAATGTTGATGAAAAAGGGGTTTTTGGTTCAGATTATTGTGGGTGCAGAATACATTGTCTGCACCCACTGGATAAATATTGTGGGTGCAGCTGCACCCTTGCACCCATGGTTCCTACGCTTATGTCTAACATTCTGCCCAAATTGCACATCTAGTATTAGTACACCCAGTGATCATGTCTAACACTCTCCCCACCTTGTGTCCACATCTAAAACTCTCTCCACCAGTGTCCACATCTAACTCTATCCACCTCCTGTCCACAGGTCTCCACATGGGTGGTCCACAGCTGAAGATCGTCGAGCAGCCCCAGGAGCGGTTCCGGTTCCGATATGAGTCCGAACTCGGCGGCACCCACGGTCAGCTGGCCGGGCGGAGCGGGGCAGATCGACGCTCCTTCCCAACCGTCAAGGTTAGTAGGGGTGGGGTCAAGGTCAGTGTGGGGTGGGGTCAAAGTCAGTAGGGCCGGGGTCAAGGTTGGTAGGGGTGGGGTCAAGGTCAGTAGGGGCCGGGGTCAAGGTCAAAGCTGGGTCAAGGTCAAAGCTGGGTCAAGGTCAAAGCTGGGTCAAGGTCAAAGCTGGGTCAAGGTCAGTGTGGGGCGGGGTCAAGGTTAGAAGGGCCGGGGTCAAGGTCAGTAGGGGCCGGGGTCAAGGTCAAAGCTGATGGGTGCAAAATGACCTCGCAGCCGGCGCGCCCCTAGCCCCCAACAAACAAACAACAAGGTCAAAGCTGGGTCAAGGCTAGTCGGGGTGGGCAAGTTCAGTTTTGGGAGGGGCAAGGTCAGTATGGGGTGACTTTAAGGTCTGTATCGGTAGGGTCAAGCTCAGTGTGGATAGGGTCAAGGTCAAGGGTTGGGTCGAGGTCAGTTTGCGACAACTGACTATGAGGAGGGCCAAAGCCACTGAGGGTAGGGTTAACAGCTCCATGCCATACCTGAAAACGAATTCCAAATTTTGTTACAAACTCATTTCTATCAGAAACAGATTCACACTCATTTTAGTAAGATGCATGTGATTTTACACTGAAAACGGCTGGTCGCCTCTTGTGTGCAATTTTACTCGATGTGGAAGCAAGTTTCTCTCCCCGGCAATGTTGAACAGTTAGCGGACTGCCCCCATGAAATGATTTCAGTGCTTTATGTAATTGACCTTTAGTGTGGCGGCCCGACACTTTGTGACAGCTGTCAGACTCAGGTGGGGGGCGGACATTTCGGCACATTAGGGGACCACGCAGTGGGTGGGTCTGTCGAACGCTTAGGTACAGGTCTCGCGGGTTTTAGCGGTAGGTTTTGCACCTAGAAAATTTAGTGTACTTCAGGCTATATCTTCGTCGTTTTATGCTTTTAAGTGTTGAAGATGCGATCGACTTGTTGGGTAACAAGCCGGCCATGATCGTGTAAAATGGCTTCATCGTAGATCGATTAGTTTCTGAGATATAACCGGAAATGTAAAAGTGCAAAACCTACCGCTTAATCTCGCGAGACCTGTACCTGTTCTGCAAGAGAGACCGTTGTGGTAGTCAGTGGTCCTATAACGTGAAAGACCAGGGGCCAGTATGGAAAATCACTTGAGCCCAATGGGTCTACCTAGAAAGACCCGTTTTTGAGAGAGGGACCCACGTGAAAGGCCCAATTGCGGCTATAGGGTGATAGGCAATAGGGGATAGGATAGGCAAAAGTGAAAAGGGATAGACAATATGGGGATAGGCGATAAGGGGACAGGGGCCATGATGTATATGTACAGACCCAGTGACCACCCGGTGGTCAAGTAGGTATGTATAACTGTTTCGTTTGCACCTCTGCTCCGAGACTTCTGCTCACGAGGCTGTTTGTGCTCGATACCCGGCGGGATCCCCAGGACATAAACAAACTCGTCTCTGGACGTTAGAAGTGTGTCTGGTACTCTGGTTTTTTATCCGGGTAATACCAGTTCCCGAACCACCCGTGTAATTACTACTGAACCGGTTTGATCTGGATCAAAGCGGACTGAAGACGCAGTTGCGTTGCTATGGATTCGCTGCTACATAGTTGGAATGACGCCTGAGGAGGTTCATTATTTGTAAAGGTCACGTGGAAGTAGTTTCTGTGTTATCGCGGCTGTACCGCGTGGCTCGGGCAGCCGCGGGGCTCTCGTTGTGCGTGGGCGGCTTATAGCGGCATGATCTGCCTCAGTACCTATTACCTTGGTATTTGGTCCTCTATGGACTTCAAATATTCCTACACAGGTGGGCCGTGGGAGGCTGATATAGACGGAAGTCTGTAAAAGGCATTTGAAATGCTTAAACCGTCAGTGTTAAATAAGTTTTTAGAACGTCTACGAACACCCGATGCAATGCTCATTGATATGAGATGAAATTCACAGCATTCACATCGCCTATGTTACAGACTTTTCTCAGTTTGGCTAGAATGAATTCAGAAGCAATGGTTTGCAAAAATTGTAAACACCGTTTGTCAAAAAGTACCTAGGTTTTTGTGGTCGTCTGTCCATACTTATGTTAAATCGGGTAATTTTGTTTTGTACGTCACGTATATTCACAAACAATCTCCCGTTAAACAATCTACGATGAAAGTAAATTACCAAATTGTGCAAAAAATGTAGGCCATCTTACATCTCTCAGACACTAGAAAGAACAATTTAAAGTGCACTACCGCTGCTTATCTTGCTCGCGCATTCTTCCTGTACTCGCGTCTCTAGAGAGAGCGAGCGCCCATGCCACAGCCGTTCTGTCTTATTGCGCGGTGCGGTGACCTTGACGGGTGACCTTGAGATCGCGCCGCGGGCGGGATTTCCCCGTCTGGCACGAGCCGCCGAACCTGGGGAATCCCGGCGATTACGTGATGCAGAGGAGCCTGCAGCGTCTGCTTCTTTATGCGCTCTCTGGAGGCGCATTCGACCTCCAAGGGTGGGTGGGGGAGGGGGAGGGGGCGGAGGGATGGAGGGTGCAGGGGCGGAGTGATGGTGGGTGCGGGGGCGGAGTGGTGCAGGGTGCAGGGGCGGAGTGATGGAGGGTGCAGGGTTGTATCAGAGGAGAGGGTTGTGTTAGGGGGGGGGGGATATGAAGTTACAAAGGATGCGGGCTGTGTAAGGGGAGGAGCCATATGCAGTGGGTGCAGGTATTATTAGTAAGGGGTTGGTGCCAATGTTCCAGACTGCATATGGTGCGGGTTGTGTTAGTAAGGGGGGAAGGGGTGAAGTTGCAGTGGGTGCGGATTGTGTTCTAAGAGGAGGGCCAAAGTTGCTGAAGGTGCGGGCTGAGTATCTCAGTCCCACGCACAAGGGGGAAAAGCTCAAATTATTGAGCGCTCAAAATATTGAGCGTATGACGTCAGAGGCTCCCATAGGCGTAATGCTGAGGGCTCAAAAAATTGAGCCGTTTCAGGAACACGTTTTACAAAAGCAACTCGCAACACCTAGCGAGAAATGGCAACACCCTAGGAGAATCACTAATGATGCAAAACAGATTAGGCTTTCATATTTTTCACTGCTCAAGCTTCAATGATTGGGGGAACACCAATTTCTAGGTCGAAATCTTACGGCATACCAGGATGCCTTAAAAACAGGCCAATAGTTATGTCGAAATAAAAGTTATTTTTTGTCCATTCACGTTTTTTACTAGGGTTCTGTTGGAAAGAGCATTTTTCATACTACTCAAAATGATTGCGACTCAATTTCACATCACCCATATCGGAGAATATTTTTCATTTGGCGGCGCCGTTTGTTTATTTCGTCGCGACGTCTCCGGTCGCGTGGTTGTCGTCGTCCTTGTGTTGAAGGTAAGTTTTTATCGTTTTAGTTATATTTAGATGTTAAAAGGTACACTGAAAAGTTTGAATATGCTGTGATTTTAAATTTGGAAACACGTAAACGTCAATCAATTCACGTTTTCCTCGATTTGCGTGCAGATAAGTAACTGTCGACGAAAGTGGCGCCATCCGATATGATGTTTTGAGGGAAAGAGACACAACATATTTACGTGAAAATTTCTGTTTTTTAGTGGTCTAAGTGCTTCAAAGAGGCTGTGAATGTTTTCTTCACACAATTTTTCATTAGGTATGATGAAGTAAAAGGTAGTTTCAGTCTTAACTTTCATATAATTGACATTAAAACATATGATAGTCCACTGCTATCAGTGATTGAGTACCTTGATATTTTGCATTTCTTATTAATTTGAATGTATTCTCTATCCATATGTCCTGATAGTAAGTGACAATACTCTGCCAATATGTTTCCATAGTTCTCACATTCATTTTCCAGTCCTTTACATAACATCACAATTTATAATCAACAAAACTCAACTCCTTCGTTACTTCACACAGTGTGGCCAAATTGGTGATGTTGCGGGGAAAGTCACCCCCAATGAAAAGTATAATGACATCCTCAGAAATTTTAAAATTACATCATCACGACGTTTTTGTCATGAAAGCATATCTACCTAGGGTAGGAATAAAGACTGAAAATGTTCCAATGTACGATTCGCACCGTCATACTCGTACTGTCGCGCTTGCAATGTCGTTTTTTTTACACATTTAATGACAATATTTGTTTTTTTTTTTACTTTCAGTCAGAACTTGACGTCAGGTATAGTTTTTTCCCCACATTGTCTGTAAAAACTGCACCTAAAATGAGGCTGAAGACGAGTTTTTTTTTTAATAGTGACATCCTCGTACGACTTTTTTATACATCCTCCCCCTAACGCTAAACCAATTTGGTCACACTGACTTCACAACACTGACAGCATGACAGACTGACAGTCAACTATTGTGTGTGTGAATGCTGAAACAGGATAGCCACTTTGCTGACTGGCTCATTTGAAATAAGATAAAAATGATCCTTTATATCATTTCCATCTGGAGGATCGGAGTCAACGGAAAAGGAAGGCCACTTTCAAGCCTCAAGGTTTAGGCTGCCAGACACCAGTTGGCAGTTACCACCAAATTTATAATAGATTAATTCATTATTATACTTTGAGACCCTTAGGTCACTGGATCGGCATCACATTTTCAGTTTCAATATAGTAAAGGTTTTTATTTGTATGATGTGAAATATTTTCCTGAATCAGAATTTAATTATCCCTAGGTACCTGGTAGAGGTTTCGGATTTAATGCTCGTTGTTGGTGTGCAGTCAGGATTTTTTGACAGGTCCAGATAGGGAATCCTGAGCAATTTTATAGTAAAGTGGTCTCCTTATAATCACCACACATTTTATCAAAAGCATTTGTAGAATTCATTCAAGGAAGAATTTTATCAATGTTGCACCCATTTCTTAGACGACCTAGGCTGCATCTTTTTTTAGTTCCTGTTTTATGACATATTTTCCATTTTGTTCCACTGCATAAAGAAAAAAAAATCGTTTGAGATCACCAAACAGCTTTTCTTTTTCTGGCAGGTCTGCACAACCAAGCGGTCGCTGGCGAGGACGTCGGCCGTCCCTGTGGGTAAGGTCATCTGCTCAGCCTTTGTGGAGATCAGCAAGACGTCCCCAAGATGAAGACTTCGCTGGAGCAGAAGCCGCTGACCCGTGTCCGATCGGGCAGGTCATGCTCGACGGCACGAGCCACAACTTGAACGACTCGGTGACATCAACAACATGGTGGAGCAGGTGAATGAGTTTGGCGACGTGTTGTGCGACTGCAAGAAGGGTTGTCTGCGTGTTCTGGCCGGCGGAGCGGCGACGCTGCGCAGTCTGTGCTGGTGTTGAGCAGCTGGCCGTGGTGACCGCGCGCGCCCACATGCGCCGACAACCTGTGCGGCTTCGACGGCCCCGGGACAGCCCGATGCCGCCCACTATGCGACGCCGACCGCGCACTGTCCGCACGGCCACATGGAGGTGTGCCCGCGCCTTTTGCCCGCAAGCCGCTACCTCGCAGCTGGTCTGCAACCACGCCGTCGCCGCCTGTAGCCCGATAACAAAACGGCTGTCTGATAATGCCGCGTGTTCTTTGTGATGTTGCTACTGTGATGGTTGCTACTGCTGGTCTGATACTCGATGTTTCCATTCGTCTTTTACATGTTAAGGATTTGATAATGATAAGCTTAGTCCGAGCTTAGGTCGTTTATATCATTTGTTATATGGCATATTTTGGATCAAAGCAGTACGACACTGCCTCCTGCTTTTGTGATGTATGCTGGCAAGACGCAGGTTCCGGTCGCAGGTCACCCGGTTCCAATGTGGTCGGGCTGGCATGCGATAATGTGATGTTGTTTTGCTCGTCTCTGTGTTCCACACTTGATGATGTTTGTGAATCTAACCCACATTGTATAGTATTTTTGTTTGTTTGCGGCCGATGGCCTTGTAAGTTGTAACCGTGGCAATACAGTTTTTCCTGTATAATTCTCCAATATTCAAGCGTGGGTGGATATCTTTCTGTAATCACGTATTCCCTTCTCCCAGTACAGTCAGAAAATATCAGTACAGTATTCATACGGATTATTCAAGCCCTGTATAATTATTTGAGGTGTGCCGAATCCGAAAGGCGACCGATAAAACTACTAGCGGAAAATGTGACATGATGCCATGGGTTTGTGAAAAGTTTAGGTACAGGGACCCGCAGTTGCTACTGTACACATATATTACCAATTTAGAATTGTGCTATTATTTGCTAAGTGCTGGCCATTGGAGAAAGGAAATGTAGCGCAAAGTATGGAGGAATAACACATGTTTCCTCCTAGGACATATGTTTTGTATAATTCCTCTTACCGCAACATATATTCTTTCAAAATTACAATCGTGCGTGCCGGTTGCCTCCCCAGAGCCCGTCCTTGGTATCGCCTATAGCTTCCGTTCCCGCTACGTGAATGAAAGTCACGTGACTACTACACGTTTGCACTCAGTACTAACACACCTAGCCCGAGGGCCGGTCCGTAGCGGGGAGGGGTAGAACGCCAGAGCTCCAGCGCAGTGGAGGTGGTGGTGGCCCGTATCATAAAGAGGCAACCGTAAGCAGAACTACAATGCCGCAGTATGAGTTTATGATAAAGTTTTCTTTAAATGTATTGATTGACAAGAAAGTGCAATGCTTTTCCGATATAATAAAACGGTGTCCAAGGCCTTGGAAGAACTATAAAACATATTCAGCAACTTATAAATTTATGATACAGGCCATGACCTTTCACCTTGCCTCCGGGGAGGACCGCTCAGGACTCCACATACCGAACGAATCGAGGCCTCGCAGCGCGGCGGCAGAGGAGATGGATAAACCATCGCCAGATCTTTCGGTTACTTATGTTTCCAGAAGAAGGGGGGTGGAGGGTGAGGGCTGTTTTCAACCCACTCACCAACCCTTTCCTTATTAGCTTACAGCTTACCGAAAAAAATGCAACACAATGGTGGCCGCCACGGATGTAGCGAATAGTGCCTCAGCCACACCGGTTTTGAGTAAACTAAGCATTGGAATTCAGGCCAGTGATCCTGAAGCATTATTTTATTTTTGTCGTGCATAAGCTGGGATGACGTGGGCCAAGTTGATTGCGAAGAAACGGTTTTAGTTTCAGAACATTTCTGAGGCTAGTCGCGCCAAATAGTATACGTTTGTTGCAAAATGTCAAAAAGAATGTTGACGTGCTATCCAGATGATGGAATTAATTTGACACAAGAAGTCAAAAAGTGGCATCGTTAGTCATCGTGCATGCGTGTAACTGTAAATCGATAATCGATTCGTCACCTCGGTTCGAGCTCAATAGTTCTTTTCGCGGATGATCGGTTTCGTTTTTTTTTGGGGGGGGGACAGTTTATGAGCCAGCAACCACCCTCCCCAGTCCCCCCAACAACAATTGTTGACAAATACTGTGATGGCCTAAAATGCCCTCAATTGTGTTACGTATTTGGGGCTCTCAACTTTGATTTGTTAAAGTTATTTGTCTATTCATTATAAAAGCTGTCAAATTTGCCGTATCATTAAACTTTTATTGAGTTTGTATTTCACACTTATCTAAAATGAACAATTTTATCTCTGGCTTCTTTTATGAATGGATGGTCGCATGAATGAACGAATGAATAGCTCTACATCCTTTGAGCGTCAGCTGAAATCAATCCTAAAATTTAACCCTCGCCCGTACAGGGGGGGGGGGGGGGGTCGAACGGACCCCCCTAGGGTTTTCGCGAATAACTCGCGTAAAAAGCGGCCGATCGCGACGAAACTTTCAGTACCCTCGCTTTTATCAATTTTACACCTACCCTGAAATTTTCATGACCCTGACCTTAATGACCTTTGACCTGTGACCTACTTTTCGAGACCATGTTTGGCCGGAATCGCGATTCGGCGTATGTTGGCTCGCATTAGCCGCGCGTTTGCAGTCTTTTCGTGGTTTTAAGCGTCCAAACATGGGATATGATGCTGCTCCCATGCATTAGGGTGGGTGTCAAGGTCACCGGAAAGGTCAGGTCAGGTCATTGACCTTTGATGACCTCGGTTCACTTTTTCGAGTTTTACATGTTTTCAGGTCAGTTTTTTTAGCTGGATTCGAATTTAGCAACCATATGGACATTTACGAAGTAGTTTTGGCACCTTCGTAACATGTTACGAAGCTGTCAGAGGCGGTTGCCACCTACTACGAATACCCTTACTGGTTGACCTGACCTGACCTGACCTGACCTGGCCGAAATGCATAAAGGCATCATCTGTAATCAAAACTAACATGATATTCGTGAACAGCACCCAGAAAACCCCCACAGCAGCCACGCTTTACGACTTTCTAACAGGTCCCGATTTTCCCCGACTTTTGGGTCATTGACCTGACCTGGAAGGTCAACCGATGACCTAGGACCTTAAAATTGGGTATCATCGGCTTCCTCTCGTGACGGCAACACGCTTGTTTTTTTTTTCTGCGAAGCTCTAGCTCGATCAGGGGCGAAACGGCAAGGGGGGTCCAACGGACCCCCCCTATACGTTCGCGGCTGGAAAAACACCAATACGGGCGAGGGTTACTCTACAAGTCTGCAACGAAAAGGTTTAAAAAGCAGTGCAAGTTAGGTGCAGTTCCTAATCTATGTCGTTTTTTTATTAAGTGTCTCATAGCTCCTAAATCTTGAGCCGCTTCTCTCACGATTCATTTTATGTGGTGCTTACATGCATTGTTCAAGAAGTTATAGTATTCGAGCTAGTTGGTCAAACTGCTATCGAAGTAAATTAAAGTGCTTCAGGCTTCGGCACTTAAAAAACCAATCGATATTTAACCCTCACCCATTTAGGCATTTCTTTTCAGCGTCTTACATGTAGCGGAGGGGCGTAGAATAGAAACCCTCAGCCATTCGGCCCTTGATAAAAAGAGCCAGAGCTTCGCTGAAAAAGCAAAAAAAGCGAGCTGCTCGTGACGAGAGAAATCCGATGATTTGAGGGTCCTGGTCATCGCTGACGAGGAGAAAGCCAATTATTTTTATGTCCTGGTCAATGTTGACTGTTGAGATCCTAGGTCATGTTGACCTCCCAGATCAGGTTAATAACCCAGGCACGGAAAATTGGGTCTTGCTTGAATTTCTATAAGTGAGGTTTGCTGGGACTTGGCTTGCTTCTGATTCCGAATTTGCACTTGCTTTGATCAAAGATGATGTATCAAAGCATTTGGGGTAGGACAGGTCACGCCAGATCACCCATTAGGCGTTCTGCCGGCTATCCATGGAATGTTAACCAGCACTTACAGCCTTGCAACATATTGCATAGGCACTATAACTGATACCTAAGTATGCCTAGTTTTCAAATACTAAAATGGGTGCTAAATTTCAAACCAACACTTCCTAAAAACCACAGTAAAAAGGTGTAAATTTAAGGAAGTTAACCGAGATCATTTCAAGTAAATGCCCTTAGCCTGAGTTTCACGTGACCTTGGCACCTACAACAATCAATGAAACAAACATAAGATAGTATATTTCACATGTTGACACGTCCCTAATCACGAAACGACTATGGAAACACACAGAAGATGTGCGCTGACTTTCAATTGCTATTCTGGCCTGACATGATCTTGAGAAAAATAATCACAGGTTAGAGGTAATTTGGTTCAGGGATTAAAAAATCTCGGAAAAGATGCAAAAATGATAGGGGCTATTTAATTTTCCGGGAAGTTGTAAAATTTATTAACGCCAGGGCACCAAAGAATCGTCGCAATCCTTCGCTTTGCCGCGATTTATTGGTGAAAAACAGGTGGCGCGGTCTATTTACCTCTACTTATATGTGCGGTGAGGGTTAATGTTCATTTTGTCCGTGTTGATGAATGATCAACAATTTCTACATGAACTGAGACCAGTCCATATGAGTATGTTTTTCTCACGGACAATGACAATATAAAAACAATGCGAATAAAACCAAACGTTTCGGACAACAACGTGCCTTCGTCAGTGGAGAAAAATAAGTGTAGGTTTAACATCAATGAGAACTATATGCGGCACCGTCTCGGTCTGGGCAGCCGGGTTGCCGATAAAATGCACAAATGTTTATAAGCTTCCATGATGTGCTTAAAAAACTGCTGAAAATATATCTCAAAAAAGTAAAGATAACTACTTCATCGATTTTATCGAAAGAAAACATGTCAGCCTAGTTACTTATTTCTTGCCACTGACGGAGGCACTTTTGGTGTGCGAAACGTCTGGTTTTATTCGTATTGTTATTGTATTGTCATTCCCTGTGAGAAAAAAAGGATACCTCTTCAGTTAGTAACCATAAGAGCGAAACGGCTTAATGTAACACAATTCACTGTGTATACGAAACCTATATGTAAGTCCCTAAATATAATCCTATTTACGGCTTTTAAAAGGATACAGCTTATACAGCTAAGGCATACATTTTTTCTGCGTTTAGATAATATTCATTTATCTATTATTTTTCTTTTATGCGGGGATAGGCGCCAGCTCAGAGCAATTAGCGTGATTCCCACAATTCGTTTCATGAACCAGGAGCTTCAATGTTCATCCAGCGTTAAGAACCTCGGCGTAATCATGGATCAAACTCTGTCCTGGGAGCTGCATGTGACTCGTGTTACCAGCCGATGTATAGGTATACTCATTGCTCTTTCACATGTTAAACATATCTTACCGCCTGATGTCTTACCTCGCCTGATCGACGCGCTCGTGTTTTCACATATCCGCTATTGTGTACAAGTTTATGGCAGTGCTAACCTGACTGTGATTGCGAAAGTACAAAAAGTGTTTAATCTCGCCGCTAGAGTGCTGTCAGGCCGCCGCAAATACGATCACATATCAGATGTACTTCGCGATTTGGAATGGCTAGATGCCCAACAGTTTGTGAAATTCTCTGACATATGTTTGCTTCATAAGATTTTGACGGGCGGTGAACCATGTGCAATTCGATCTAGTCTTTCATACAATCATGAGATCATCCATCGTACAACTCGACAGTCAGATCACTTGAACCCAGGACGTGCTCATAACAACCATGGAAAGAGACTTTTTACATATCGTGCCGCTAGACTATACAACCAATTCGTTATCAGTGAAAACATCGATGTCACTTCAATACGCATGCTTAAACGCCAGGTTCGTGCCGCGATTTACCGTATGTGATTATCCTGTATGACGACGGTCTATGAATAGCCCTGTACTGTGGAATGACCGGATTATGTGAAATAAATAAATAAATAAATATCTCCGCAGAATATGGTAAATTAGTGCTGCTGAAGTTCGCTTTCGAAGCGTCTCCTCCAAGCATTCTACAGCTCTCGTGCGATTTTGGATCACGGAACATGGCTGGGCGCGGGACAGGTCGTCTGCGAGCTTGGACGGACCACGTGACCACCTCCTCCCCTCCCCCTCACTCCCGTCCCCTTCCCCAGCAGGGCGTCCGATCTAACCGCGCCCCAGGCAGTCGGCTCGGTCCGACCCTCACTGGTCGAGCCACGGCCCGGTGCCGCCTGAGATTGTGCCGGGTGCAAAGCTGGAGCAGTTACTAGCGCCGGAACTAGTAATCAGCACGACCATCGTTAGATGGCAGGAGTGAATGGAATAAGCGGTTCCAGGTTTCAGAAAGAATGGGGCAGGAAAAAGCGCTGAAAACAATGTTTTGCTGATATAGCCATAAAAAGTTCACTGAATTAGGAGAGCAGCACATCAGTTTAAAGCCCTTCAGATGGTGGTTTTAATAAGCACACAATCATTTCCCAATTCGCCTGCAACGGTGTCACAGGCCAAGAATACGCTGAAATACTAGTGTGTACAGAAGCAACTGCGGGTCCCTGTACCACGTAGCATTCAACTTCCTGCATTTCTGTTTCAACTCAGTTTAACGTATTTCAACGAACATAACATCAAAAATGGCAGCCAGTACCGGCTTCACCTGTCACGGAGAAGGCTCAATAAATTGAGTGTAGATGCTGGCCGGCACTCAATTTTTTGAGCGCCAGCTGACTGTCGTCTGTCGTGGCGCTCAATTTATTGAGTATCGCGGTCCCGAACGACAAGTGGCGCTCAAAAAGTTGAGCGTCTTTAGGGCATTTTCTTTCCGAAAACACCGATATAAATTATCACGGCGAGTGTTCGAGAAGAAACCTTGTTGCTCTCTCTTGCCATTGATACCTTATTTGGATACGATATTTGCCGTAGTTTGACGCTAGAGGCATTGTAAAATACCATCGATTCGCCTATTCCTTCATAATGGGGCCCGCTCAATTTTTTGAGCGCTCAATAATTTGAGCTTTTCCCCCTTGTGCGTGGGACTGATCTGGAAAAGGAAGGGGGAATGGAAGAGGTGATTGTGCGCAGTTCAGAACCCGCAGTCCGACCGTGTGGAAGGGCGGGAGGGGAGGACGGGCTTGGGTGCGCTGACCTCAACTTACGCCAATGCAATGTGACGCAGTGGCCGGTGACGTCAGGTGGAATTCGCTTGCACTGTCTCGTATTTACAGTGTGTACTTATACACGGTGTATGAAGTAAACTCGCAGTAATCCGTGGCTGACGGAATAGGCAGGCATTTGACAACTAGTTTCACCATTGGCGGAGTAGAGCTAATAATGCATAACTTTGGCGGAATTCGGTTCAAAAAATGTTTTATTTTGCAGAATACTACAACAATTTGCTGCTGTGATGGAATACTACCAAAAGTGGCGAGTCCAACAAAATTGTAACAAATGACCGTATACTTGAGTTAAACCGTGTGTATTTGTATTTAGATTGCAGTTGACGCCAGGTAAAGGTATAGTTGTCCGTCTGTCAGCAAAGATGCTGCCCAGTTCGCTCCTGCACAGGATATCCCGAAATATGTGCTATCGATCTGCTGTATCGCCAGCAGCTGAACGGCCTGTCGAGTGTTGACTCGTGGGCGCCTATCGAGCTATTCTTACACCCTGCTATCGGTGTGCTGAACACGTTTTTGCTATCGACACGTTCAGCGCGGCTATCGAATCATTGGACACGCTACCGCTATCATACGTTAGGGGGGGGGGGGTCTGGATTTTAGGTGGGGCGTTTGCTGAAAGTGAAACTCAAAAGGTAAAACAGACGTTCTTCGCCTAGAAATCATTTTATGAGACTTATTTTGCTGTGCTGATGCTTTCATATGGTGTCGAAAATGCATGCAGTTTTCCAAGGACATTATTGCCGGATCGTTAGCTGATGAACAACAGTGTGCTTAAATGTTTAATTTGACGCCATTTTACATTTTAACTTTCTAACATTTTCTTTCTTTGATGTCGCTTTTAGATTAATGGCTCCTTTGAAACATGTTTAAAAGTCATTAAGCCCGCGGCAATGCCACACAAGTTTGGTATTCAAATTGAAGTTTTACTGTTGAATGATGCATGATCTTTGATCAGCCTCGGAACTGGTGTGACCGGCTGTGAAAGTTCACTGATCTTCCCATGTAAATTGGTGGCACTCGCAAGATGCAAATACATTGACGCTTGACATGGAAAAGGTTAGGCCCCCTAACTGTATAAACGGTTTGGGCTAGTGTCGAATGTCGATACTTTACAATTTTTGGTAGTTTGGTAGGCATTCGTTTTGTTTGCACTACTGGACGAATTGAAGTTGAAGCATTATACCTAACACAAGCAGTTTATGCTCAGTGTACCTACTTATATCAGCAGTTGACTTTGCATGATCTTCTCATTCACCTCTACTTCTAAATTTCATCCATTTTATTGTATGTCGTTCAGTGCATGTCGTTTTAGTACATTTACATTGGTTGCATCCTTTCAGACCCCTTTTGGTTTAAACTGGCGCCAGAGCAATGTCCGTGCTTATGTAAGCTACAGAGGTCGTCAGGCAAGGTGATGACCTTTGTCATACGAAACCGCCCGAGGCGGATATCGGCAGAGTCCCCCGCCGGCGTTGCTAGGTAACGCAGACGTTGCTAGGCAACGGCGAGTGCTTTGATCTCAGCTTATATGTCCTATGGTAATATTGCATCCTGTTCGTGTTGTGCATGTGCTGCTCGCGAGCTTTCTTTTAGATATGTTTTTATGTCGTTGTGTGCTGGGAAAGGTTGTCATTGGTTGGATGGTTGTCAATAAACGTCGCTATATATTATATTTAGAGCGTTCAATTAAGTTCGTTATAAATTAACATCATTGTCAGTGTTCAGCGAAATGAAGCATCACAACTTGCGTACTTAACATTCGGTGCGTGCCTGCGCTTAAACAGCATTTATGCCTACGGTATGCGGAACGCGAGATGGATCTAGTAAAACTCTATGGTGGATGCCCTACCTGTCGAATAAGATGAAGTCGAAGAGCGATAGGGCTGTGGGGAGATAGGAAAATGGGTTAGGAGATGAGGTGGGATTGGCAAACGGGGTGGAGTTGGGAAATGGGATAGGAATTTGTGATATCACAAAAAAGAAACCCTGACTATAGGTTACCGTTCACTGCGCAAGTCTGCCGCCTCAGGGACGCGAACGCTGTTGGTTGGCGATCGCAGTGACACCTATCGGGGACACGGGGAACTGTCTGATTGGGTCGTTGTATTGCCCGGTGGACTGCTGACACTGATATAATGGATGGCCGAGCGGCCGCTGGGGATGTCTGCATTACAGGGATTACAGCAGGAAATCTCAGGAAACTGATATTGGAAGCTGAAGCGGTGCCTTAGCAACTAAATGATGATGACATGCTCTGAATGGCATTGTGAGATGCTCTTACATCAAAATAGTCTTTGCTAAGTGGGTTTGATGTCAATGTACTCCCGTGATTTAGTTTTTTTTTTTTGCATCATTTTCAGCCTGTATTCATGTCTCGGTTCTCCTTATTTTCGATTCTCCTTATTTTCGGTTCTCCTTATTCTCGGTTCACCTAACACGCCTCATCCCACACACAACTGGGGGAGGGGGTCGACCTAAACCCTACCTTCTTCTCGCCTTCAACTTGAAGGCGAGAAGGCTTCAAGTAAAGATGTTAAACACTTCTTGACCTCCACGTTCTCTCCTCACTTCAACTGAAACTGTTCAACCACATGACCACCACGTTCTCCCCCCACAGCTGGACGGTTTCAACCACCGGGCCACCATCCGCTGCGAGCTGTTCACGGTGGAGGAGGGCGCCTCGAACCTTCCTCCGGTTCCGCATGTTCATACACTCCAAGGAAGGAACTGCACCGGAGGCTACGCCGAGATGAGAGTCGATCAGGAGAACGACTTCACGGCCAGGTGAGAAGTGGGAGTGGGAGAAATGGTGAGCTGAGGGGGTGGGGGAAGGGGTAAATGGTAGGCGGCGGGGGGAGGGGGAGAGAAGTGGTGGGCTGTGGGATGGGGGAAATGGTGAGCGGCGGGAGTGGGAGAAATGATGAGCGGCCGGGTGGGAGAGAAATGGTGAGCGGCCGGTTGGGAGAAATGGTGAGCTGTGGGATGGGGAGAAATGGTGAGGGAAGATAAATGGTGAGCGGCGGGGAGAGAGAAATGGTGAGCGGTAGGGTGGGGGAAATGGTGAGCTGTAGCCTGTAGGATGGGGGAGAAATTGTGAGGGAAGATAAATGGTGAGCGGCGGGGGAGAGAAATGGTGAGCGGCGGGCGTGAGATGAAATGGTGAGCGCCGGGGAGAAGCACATAGTGCGAATGGCGTGCGAGAGAAATGGTGAAGGTATGTGTAAGTTATGGTGAGCGCTGTGTGTAAGAATATGACATTGATCGGGATTTGAGAGTACTGTAAGGCAGGATTGGCAATGATCAATGATCATGTATCACTGCGATCTGTGATAGTAAAGTAAACACAAAGCTTTTTATATGTGTAAACTCGGAACGTTTCGGAACAATGCGTATAGACTAGTATGCATTTTCTAGATATTTTAGATATGAAATTAAACGTGAGGACCGCTGCCTTTTAAGTACCTACTTCATGTACTTTTGCTGCACTCCATATACACATTTTTTACGAACATTGCCGCTCTCTCACTGGACTTGGAGTTGAAAACGGACTGAGTGCGCGCTTAGGGGTGGTAGGAATCCTGCTTATCCGGTCCAACCGGCTCTCTTTTCGGACAGAACTATTCACGTGCGGGGTTTCCCAGCATGTCTTAAGTTATCTCCGTGCAAGTTACCAAATCAGATCAAACGAGTTTTTCGCAGTGAGGTTTCAACTGGTATTCAAAAGACGATTTATAAAGTCGCCGGTTGCATGAGAAATACGTCCGTGTTCGTAGTAATACGTCGGTATTGAAAATCCAATCGCGTTCTCGATAAAAAATGGTCGTCGATAAGTTTTGTTCGGTGCATTGACCTTATAAAGTGACCACATCAGCTCAGCTCTGAAACTGTATGACAGTAAAATTCAATTTGAATCGGACGATGGAAGGATGCAGTTTCTGAGGAATGCTAGTTTTCTGCTTGCTATCGAATGACGAGACTTAAGGAGAGCAACTACATTGAAATTGTGCCCATTTAGGGCACGGTCACACATTTGCAGCATTGCATTTAACCTCTGCGCTTCATTCGGATAATACTGAGCTATTGGCATCGTCCGAATTACACTTTAAATAAAGCGTAATTTATTCACATTTCACCAAGGGCACTACAACACGATTAAGTTTAAACCGCTCAAACCTTGGAAGGCGACGTCCCTTGGTCCTCATTTGGTCGCAGGTCCTCGTATCTCTGTGTGTGATATTTGTGTGTGTGTGTGCGTACTCGATACCGATACCGACCTAACGCTATCATAGGTCCACAGTGGTGCTTTGCGCGTGACAGAGGCGGTGCCAGGCGCGATGAAAAGGGGAACATCCCATTTCCCATTTACGAATGTACTTACGTGAAAGAAAGAAAAGTATAACGGGCCTAGCCCAGTCTCCGGGTAGGGGCTTGAAGTGTTCACAGAGTTTTGTATGTATTTTCACTACGTATGTGTCTCTCTGTACTATTGTCACTTCCGCCACCACAACCACAATACTGATACAAATCATATATTTTATTCTCTTTTTATGAATTGCTACGACGCTCATTAGAAAATAAAATAGGGCACGACGAACATGAGTTATTTGATGCCCGATTTGACGACGCAACTGGATGATCTGCTCGCTATGGTCAGAGAAAACTCAGCATACTGTAATCCTGCCCTACCATCACTAGCTTCCTCCTCACTACCATCAACCACTAACGCTCCTCACTGCTCAGCTTCCAGGGCAAAGGCATCATCCGTATGTCTTAGACTCTCCACTACGGTCTTCCCCTAACGCTCGTCACTCCTCAGTTTACAGGGCCCTGGCATCATACATTTGACTAAGAGGCCACCAACACCTACCACTAACGCTTCCCCCTCCTCACTACCAGGGCCTGGGCATCATCCGTTTGTCTTAGACTCTCCACTACGGTCTTCCCCTAACGCTTCTCCCCCTCCCTCAGCTTCCAGGGCCTGGGCATCATCCACACGGCTAAGAAGCAGATGGTGGAAAAGATCACCAACCGGAAGCTGGACGAGAAAAAGATGGAGATGGAGCGAATGAACATGGGGAAGCTGTGGAACCCCACCGAGGCCGATCGACAGGAGGTAATGGAGGGGGGATATGGGGTAATGGGGGTAACGACGATGACGCTTCTGCATCCGTTTGGGGATGGGGCTTCCTGTCTTTTTATTAGTTTTTTTTTTTTGTCTTTTTGGTGTTATGCTTGTGGTACGCAATAGGGCTGAGTACATTGTGTTACCTTGCGTTTATATTTTTTAAGTGGAAAAATAGTCGATACAACGGACCCATAAAACCAGTTCTAGAGGCAGGCTGGCAGTAGAACGTGGTCCTTTCACCAAGGACATTGATTAAACACACCAATGTAATCCCCCTGAACTGACTTCGCCTTCCCTCCCCGCGTTTTTTCAGGCTCGTGATCAGGCAAACCGAGAGTCTCAGCGCATCAACATGAACCGGGTGTGTCTGAGGTTCCGGGCACTGTACCAGAATCCGGGGACGATGCGGATGGAAGAGATCTGCCAGCCCATCTTCAGCGATGCCATCTACAACGGCAGTGAGTGTGAAGGGGAACCTCTGCATGGACAGTCAGGGCGAAGGGAAACCTTTGTATTAGACGGTCAGGGTGAAGGGTACCCTCTACATGGGCAGTGAGTGGGAAGGGACACCTCTGTATGGACAGTCATTGTGAAGGGAAACCTTTGTATAGGCAGCAAGTGTGAAGGAAAGCTTCTTTGTGTGAAGGGAAATAACTACATTGACAGTTAGTGTAAAGGGAAACCTATATGGGCAGTGAGTGTTAAGGGGCACCTTTTTATGGAGCATTGTGTGCGAGGGAATGCCTCAATATGTGTTAAGGCTTGCTTCTATATATGCTAAACTAGGTCTGAAGGAAAACTGCTAAATGGGGCTGGGAGTGAAAAGAAAATTGATTGATAATGTGGATACTGTGAAGTAGCCTGTGCTTGTTTCTGACATGACCGGTGACTGACCTCTGGTCTATTACCTCTGACCTCTGACCCCTGACCTGTGACCTGTAACATGACCCGTGACAGATCTTTGTCTTGTGACCCATGACCTGTGACCTGATCCGTCACTCCCGCCCAGTGACCTTTCATCTCTGTCTGTGACATCTGACCTGTGACCTGACCCGTGACCCCTCTCCCTCAGAGTCTGCGCAGACGGGTGAGCTGAAGATCGTTCAGCTCTCGGAAGCCCACAGTCCGTGTACAGGAAACAAGGAGATCTGGCTGCTCGTGGAGCGCGTCCGAAAGAGTAAGTGGGTTCTTTGGGCGAGAAGGTGTGGGTTCATTGTGTGAGAAGGTATGGGTTCTCTGTGAGTAAGTGTGGGTTTAGTGGGCGAGAGGGTGTGGGTTCATTGTGTGAGAAGGTGTGGGTTCATTGTGTGAGAAGGTATGGGTTCACTGTGAGAAGGTGTGGATTCGGTGGCCGGGAGGGTGTAGGTTCAGTGGTACGAAGCGTATTGCTGGAGTATGTAATCAATGTGGAACTCATTGACGTAATGGGAGGAGAGCTGCCAATAAAATTTATATCTTGCTTTTCTTGCTTTTGATGCATTGAAGGAATTCAAAATCAACAGTAACGCGCACTTGATATAAAGGGCTATTATGAATGTTTATGAATAATATAATATTTCAAAAGCGAAACCAGTTAGGTTTGATAGAATCTGTAGCTTTACCTCGTTTGGATGCGCAAGTGGAAAACAAGAGCAGGCATGGCTTGGAAACAGATCATAGATAGGTTTTGGAATGAATGCAGCGGACACAATGGTGTTCGCTGCATGTGGCACAGCACCCAGCGAGCGGGCTTCCTGATTCCTCCAGGCTAGTCTTTGGCTAGCGGAAGTCTTAATCAGAGTCTGAAATTACGCCGCAGCATCTGAAATTACGCCGCAGAGTCTGAAATTACGCCGTCCAGAATGTAACAATTTTTATATTAAATAGCATTCAGCGCACCGCGATCTACGCCTTTGGCCTCACCCAGATTGGTTCATATTGAGGCCTTTGAGCTGCACCGAGTACCGACCACATCTGGCGCTGACACGGTGACATGGTGCTAATCATTAGCTCACCGTGGGACGTGTAGCGGCCAATTCATTGCGTTTCGCCTCGACTGAGATGGCTGTTTTAGGCTTCTACTACCATAATTTGAGACAAACAGTCTGCAGCTGGGGCGTTCCACGACAGATCAACCAAGCCATAACACCCTACCTCTCAGATTTTGATGAAATTGCGTCTATGGGGTTATCCGTACCGTAGATTCATAATCTCTTATTTTTAGCGTTATACTACGAAGGGTTTACGAGTTATAGCCAGAGGCATTTTTCAAAATGCCCAGAGTAACCCTCTTTTAAACTCGTATTATCAAAAAATATAGCCAGTAACCTACATTAATATGCATATCATTGGAATCCTCATTGACAGTAGAAAATTATCCAGCCAAAATATTTTGAAAATTTTCAAAATCGCAAGATTTTTTGAAATAATGAATTTTTGATTTTCGATTTTCAAAAGGTGGCCATTTAATTTTTGACAAAAATATTATGCCAAAAGATGCCTCTGGATATGGAAATTTAATGTCTAAAAAATTAGAGACATGTTTTGCCTTTAACTTTTTATATAATTTTTTGTTTCCGACAATGTTTGTAGTAAAAGGGAACATTTGGTAATGCCTTCCAGAGCCAATCATTCTCCTACCCACATATCCTCGAACTGTTTCATGAAAATTAGAAATAAAAGCCTGGCACTCACACTCACAGACCAGGCATGCGATTATTGAATGATGTTTGCTTCACTTTCGCTGTAGTTTCGAACATTGTTCAGGCAAAAAAAAAAAAGAGCTGAACACTGATATCGGCCGCCTCGCATGTAATTCTGATATGCTTCTAAGCAGCTTGCACTGGTGAAACGTTACACTGGCGGATCCAGGGGGTAGGGCAATGCTCCCCCCAAAGCCCGTTTACCCCCCCCCCCCCCCCCCCGCAAAAACCCGAGTTTTAACATTGCGCCTATGGCGGTGCATGGAAAGGAAGGGGCCATTTCGGCCATTCCCCCCCCCCCCCCCCAAAAAAAAATAAACGTCCGGCTCGATCCGCCAATGAAACGTTAGGAATTATCAAAATTGCTAATCGGACATTGTGGCCGGACATACCTACACAACTTCCGTTCATAAGAGCCGAGGCTGTGTTAGAGTTAACCCTATTCCTGGCGGGCTCCGCCGGGACAAGAAACTGGCGGGGGGGGGGCCGATTCGGCCCCCCCCCCTGAGATCTCGAGAACGAAGCAAGATAGCGACAAGCGGTAAACGGCAGCGGATACGCATGGACAAGATCTACAATTTTTACTAAGGTCATTTTCAGGTCAGGTCACAGATGACGTTACAGGGGTCGAAAAAGTCAAAATGGCGGCGCTAGATATGGAGAGAGTTTTTCTCGAATAACTTTCGAATTAGTCAAGATAGGAACAAACTAAGGGCATCATAGTGATCCTCTCGTCAATCCGCATCGAATGATATATATGTTGACCTCGAAAGGTCAAGGTCAAAGGTTGACCTCAGGTCACGTGACGTCGAGGTCATCATGTATATCATTCGATGCGTCTTGACGAGCTGAACACAATGAGACCATCCACGCGTCTGTATCTTGTTTCTGTACGGAGTTATTGGCCAAAAACCTTTGGTGACCTTTGATGACGTCACATGACCTCACAGCTGCCCAACAGCAAAACAGACCTCAAGGTAGTGAAGGTTGATCGTATATGAAGTCATGTATGGTATATGGGGCCATTCCGACCCGTTTTAGTGGTAAAAACAGGGAGTTGATTTTTCCCCCATTGACTTATAATGGGGAGGTCGCGAAACTGACCTGACCTTAGGTCACCGATATCAAATTTCCGAGATATACAAATTGCACATACTGGTACCCTAACTAAAGCCTGAAGAGAAGAAATTGATCGGTCAAAAACTCTAGCTCTGGCGTGATTGCAAACTTTTCTGAGGTAGGGTCACCAAACCGCCTCTGGTGACCTGACCTGAGGTCAGATCAACTCAAAATTTTCAGACATGTTGCGTAGAAGCCTTATAGGAAAAGTCAGAAAATTTGAGCTTCCTAGCTCAACGCGTTTGGGAGAAATAACCAAAAAACCTCAGGGGGGGGGGGCTCCTGAGGCCCCCCCGCCAGGAATAGGGTTAAATGAGGAGAAGGCTCTAGCTAGTAATCGCATGAAGTTCGCTCTGTCCTTGTAATAACGGACTTTCAGTAATTTTGATGAATAAATTTGCCACAAAAAAATTATATGAGTACCAAAATGCGGCATTTGAAGGTAACTGATTGCAATTGCCAGGGGCGTGACCAGGTCAGAGTAGGCGGGGGTGACAAAATTACAAGTACTTGAAAACTCGCCGATATTGAATTCTGTTTTCTTGAAACTGGAAGCATCTCTAACGTTTTGAAATTAATGCATTTCGAGGTAGCTAGTGGCTTGGGATGCTCCATGTTTCACTAACATTCACTTTCATAGTATTTTTATTCCCACCCGGCCGAAGGGGAGGGTTTGATGTGCAGCCCCAACGGTTTTCTCGATATTGTTTGCAGTGGTGTAAGGCTGGAGAGCTAAAAGTTGACATTCCGAATCTGTTGACACCAACAGAACAGGCTCAGGTCAGCTTACTGACATATGACGTCACAAATAAACCTCGGAATAATGCAAAAAGTTGCAGCTTTGCACTGTACTCTCAGTGTAAGGGAACCTTTTGCAGGGGATGACACAAGTAACGGCAGTAACGGCTCTTGAGATTTTACAACATCAATTCCCCTAACTTTCCTAAATTTTCACCCGAAGTCAAGCTGGTCACGTGACTTCACTAATATAAGTCAATGGGAAATATTGAAACATTTGAACTGTTATTTGGATGCCGAAAATGATCCAAGCCCATCTCAAACACCTGTAATCGTGATTTCATACACTTTTGCGATGAGCGATTCTTAGGTTTTGCATTGAGGACCTTGCAATGCGCCGTATATGCCGTTACATTGTACGGTCGTGTGAGGTCATCGGTTTTCTTTTTGTCAATGACTGAATGGAATTTATCTAACGAGTCGAATAAGCCACCAGTGAACTCAGGGAACCCTGCTGAGCTGAATCATTTACTTACAATAGCCGTTTTTCACGACGGTTATCTGACACACATTAACTGATATTTGATGGGATTTGGTCAAATTTGGTTCATAGTTGATTCTTAATTGTTTTTAGCTTAGGTTGCGCTAGTTGCTTATTGACCTTATTTATCAAATTATCAGTCGTTACTTTTTACTCAAGCATAAGAATAAAATTACGTTATGAAAATAGCTGTAGTAAAAGATTTGGCTAGATTCGTCTGATATCCGTCGTGAAAACGGCTGAAATGGCCTCATTTGAACAGCTTCTTGACCTCAGCGGTTTTGATGTGGCCTCGACCTGAGGAAAACATCTTAAGCTGACCTCTTCCAAACCAAGTTTTATCATTCCGGCAACCGGTAACCTCTGAGGTCAGGTCAAATGCCTTGAGGCAGGGATCCAAATTTCGGTCAATAAATCCCTTAAATGGTCGCGAGTCATTTCGGTATCTGGCAAAATATTTCAGGTCCCGAAACTGGTCAATTGAGATAATACCGACCTACGGCAAAAGTATCTGTCGATTCGACAGCTCATTCTCAGTACATTGATGTCCCTCCCCTCAATGTCGTCATTTTGTTAGGAATCTATTAACGAAAAACTCGACTCAATCAGCGTTAGTGACGTCATAAATGACGTTGCGTCATTATGACGTCATGCAAGGCCCACCAGCAAAACTAAAGCATCGGACCTTGCAAAGAATGCGTGAATTACATACGTTCTCTCCGTAAACTATTGTTTGGCGTTTCGCAATAGTAACATTTTTAAGCATTAGATAGGCTCACTTACGTGACGTCATAGTTCAGTAAAGTGACCTTATATGAAAGTTCATTTGATGTCACAAGATAAATCAACTAGATAACTTGTAATAACTTTCCGGCTTCAGCACTCTATCGCCAATGCGACCCCAGCAGTGATGAGAAAACCGTCAAAGGTGATTAGCATTCGCTCCCTCGGCCACAGGGGGTTAAACCTCGCTCTCTTGAAAACAATACGCCATTATGACGTTTTTGGATCTTTGGGTCCTAACTTAGCTTTCGTAGGTGTCTTAAGCATCTTTAAAAAGAATTAACAGCGTCGCAATGAGCTCTTGATCACATTTCACCGTACTCCGTTTAGACCGGTTGACAGTTATTGTTATTTTTTTCACTGTACGACGAAATTCAATGTTGTATAGCGACCTTTAGGGGAAAAACATGTTTTTAATATTTTCATCATTGAAAGTCAATGCGTTGACAAGACTTTTGCTGCAAAAATAAATTGTAAAAAAAGATGGCCACGTTCTCAAAATTTGATTTTTATAAATCAATTTTATGTTAAAAAATTAAACGAGCAAAATTTTCAAAAATAATTGATATCACCAAAATCTTTGGTTAATTCTTATTGTGATGATATGCAGTTTTATATGAATCTAATCAGTATTTAGCTAAATATTTGCGGATGAAACTTAGAGTTTTTATGGTAGCCATTAAGCTGCCTGGGGCGATATCTCCCAAAGTATTGGACGAATGAGATTGAAAATGTCACAACACGAATCGCCGGACAAGATAACCCCATAGACGAAATTTCATCAAAATATGAGAGGTAGGGTGTTATTTCGCGATTTTTTTGGTCGATCTGTCGTGGAACGCCCCAGCTAATAAAGTGTTCACACTAGCCGAAGCAATGCCTGTTAAAGAAGCATAAAAATGCCCCTTGACATGTGCGCGTAGTCCGTCATATGGTATGCTACTAGCTATCATAGCATAGCTTTAGCATAGCATAGCATAGCATAGCATAGCATGAGCCCGTCAGGCTCACTGTCAAACCGAAACCAGTCTGGTATCGTTCAGGTGTGTACCATTTCAGCCAGTATCACTCTACAAGCTTGCTTCCATACTCGCGTCTCACTGTCTCTCTCACTCACTAACAACCTCTACTCGTCTCACTAACAACCTCTACTCGTCTCACTAACAACCTCTACTCGTCTCACTAACAACCTCTACTCGTCTCACTAACAACCTCTACTCGTCTCACTAACAACCTCTACTCGTCTCACTAACAACCTCTACTCGTCTCACTAACAACCTCTACTCGTCTCACTAACAACCTCTACTCGTCTCACTAACAACCTCTACTCGTCTCACTAACAACCTCTACTCGTCTCACTAACAACCTCTACTCGTCTCACTAACAACCTCTACTCGTCTCACTAACAACCTCTACTCGTCTCACTAACAACCTCTACTCGTCTCACTAACAACCTCTACTCGTCTCACTAACAACCTCTACTCGTCTCACTAACAACCTCTACTCGTCTCACTAACAACCTCTACTCGTCTCACTAACAACATCTACTCGTCTCACTAACAACCTCTACTCGTCTCACTAACAACCTCTACTCGTCTCACTAACAACCTCTACTCGTCTCACTAACAACCTCTACTCGTCTCACTAACAACCTCTACTCGTCTCACTAACAACCTCTACTCGTCTCACTAACAACCTCTACTCGTCTCACTAACAACCTCTACTCGTCTCACTAACAACCTCTACTCGTCTCACTAACAACCTCTACTCGTCTCACTAACAACCTCTACTCGTCTCACTAACAACCTCTACTCGTCTCACTAACAACCTCTACTCGTCTCACTAACAACCTCTACTCGTCTCACTAACAACCTCTACTCGTCTCACTAACAACCTCTACTCGTCTCACTAACAACCTCTACTCGTCTCACTAACAACCTCTACTCGTCTCACTAACAACCTCTACTCGTCTCACTAACAACCTCTACTCGTCTCACTAACAACCTCTACTCGTCTCACTAACAACCTCTACTCGTCTCACTAACAACCTCTACTCGTCTCACTAACAACCTCTACTCGTCTCACTAACAACCTCTACTCGTCTCACTAACAACCTCTACTCGTCTCACTAACAACCTCTACTCGTCTCACTAACAACCTCTACTCGTCTCACTAACAACCTCTACTCGTCTCACTAACAACCTCTACTCGTCTCACTAACAACCTCTACTCGTCTCACTAACAACCTCTACTCGTCTCACTAACAACCTCTACTCGTCTCACTAACAACCTCTACTCGTCTCACTAACAACCTCTACTCGTCTCACTAACAACCTCTACTCGTCTCACTAACAACCTCTACTCGTCTCACTAACAACCTCTACTCGTCTCACTAACAACCTCTACTCGTCTCACTAACAACCTCTACTCGTCTCACTAACAACCTCTACTCGTCTCACTAACAACCTCTACTCGTCTCACTAACAACCTCTACTCGTCTCACTAACAACCTCTACTCGTCTCACTAACAACCTCTACTCGTCTCACTAACAACCTCTACTCGTCTCACTAACAACCTCTACTCGTCTCACTAACAACCTCTACTCGTCTCACTAACAACCTCTACTCGTCTCACTAACAACCTCTACTCGTCTCACTAACAACCTCTACTCGTCTCACTAACAACCTCTACTCGTCTCACTAACAACCTCTACTCGTCTCACTAACAACCTCTACTCGTCTCACTAACAACCTCTACTCGTCTCACTAACAACCTCTACTCGTCTCACTAACAACCTCTACTCGTCTCACTAACAACCTCTACTCGTCTCACTAACAACCTCTACTCGTCTCACTAACAACCTCTACTCGTCTCACTAACAACCTCTACTCGTCTCACTAACAACCTCTACTCGTCTCACTAACAACCTCTACTCGTCTCACTAACAACCTCTACTCGTCTCACTAACAACCTCTACTCGTCTCACTAACAACCTCTACTCGTCTCACTAACAACCTCTACTCGTCTCACTAACAACCTCTACTCGTCTCACTAACAACCTCTACTCGTCTCACTAACAACCTCTACTCGTCTCACTAACAACCTCTACTCGTCTCACTAACAACCTCTACTCGTCTCACTAACAACCTCTACTCGTCTCACTAACAACCTCTACTCGTCTCACTAACAACCTCTACTCGTCTCACTAACAACCTCTACTCGTCTCACTAACAACCTCTACTCGTCTCACTAACAACCTCTACTCGTCTCACTAACAACCTCTACTCGTCTCACTAACAACCTCTACTCGTCTCACTAACAACCTCTACTCGTCTCACTAACAACCTCTACTCGTCTCACTAACAACCTCTACTCGTCTCACTAACAACCTCTACTCGTCTCACTAACAACCTCTACTCGTCTCACTAACAACCTCTACTCGTCTCACTAACAACCTCTACTCGTCTCACTAACAACCTCTACTCGTCTCACTAACAACCTCTACTCGTCTCACTAACAACCTCTACTCGTCTCACTAACAACCTCTACTCGTCTCACTAACAACCTCTACTCGTCTCACTAACAACCTCTACTCGTCTCACTAACAACCTCTACTCGTCTCACTAACAACCTCTACTCGTCTCACTAACAACCTCTACTCGTCTCACTAACAACCTCTACTCGTCTCACTAACAACCTCTACTCGTCTCACTAACAACCTCTACTCGTCTCACTAACAACCTCTACTCGTCTCACTAACAACCTCTACTCGTCTCACTAACAACCTCTACTCGTCTCACTAACAACCTCTACTCGTCTCACTAACAACCTCTACTCGTCTCACTAACAACCTCTACTCGTCTCACTAACAACCTCTACTCGTCTCACTAACAACCTCTACTCGTCTCACTAACAACCTCTACTCGTCTCACTAACAACCTCTACTCGTCTCACTAACAACCTCTACTCGTCTCACTAACAACCTCTACTCGTCTCACTAACAACCTCTACTCGTCTCACTAACAACCTCTACTCGTCTCACTAACAACCTCTACTCGTCTCACTAACAACCTCTACTCGTCTCACTAACAACCTCTACTCGTCTCACTAACAACCTCTACTCGTCTCACTAACAACCTCTACTCGTCTCACTAACAACCTCTACTCGTCTCACTAACAACCTCTACTCGTCTCACTAACAACCTCTACTCGTCTCACTAACAACCTCTACTCGTCTCACTAACAACCTCTACTCGTCTCACTAACAACCTCTACTCGTCTCACTAACAACCTCTACTCGTCTCACTAACAACCTCTACTCGTCTCACTAACAACCTCTACTCGTCTCACTAACAACCTCTACTCGTCTCACTAACAACCTCTACTCGTCTCACTAACAACCTCTACTCGTCTCACTAACAACCTCTACTCGTCTCACTAACAACCTCTACTCGTCTCACTAACAACCTCTACTCGTCTCACTAACAACCTCTACTCGTCTCACTAACAACCTCTACTCGTCTCACTAACAACCTCTACTCGTCTCACTAACAACCTCTACTCGTCTCACTAACAACCTCTACTCGTCTCACTAACAACCTCTACTCGTCTCACTAACAACCTCTACTCGTCTCACTAACAACCTCTACTCGTCTCACTAACAACCTCTACTCGTCTCACTAACAACCTCTACTCGTCTCACTAACAACCTCTACTCGTCTCACTAACAACCTCTACTCGTCTCACTAACAACCTCTACTCGTCTCACTAACAACCTCTACTCGTCTCACTAACAACCTCTACTCGTCTCACTAACAACCTCTACTCGTCTCACTAACAACCTCTACTCGTCTCACTAACAACCTCTACTCGTCTCACTAACAACCTCTACTCGTCTCACTAACAACCTCTACTCGTCTCACTAACAACCTCTACTCGTCTCACTAACAACCTCTACTCGTCTCACTAACAACCTCTACTCGTCTCACTAACAACCTCTACTCGTCTCACTAACAACCTCTACTCGTCTCTCTAACAACCTCTACTCGTCTCACTAACAACCTCTACTCGTCTCACTAACAACCTCTACTCGTCTCTCTAACAACCTCTACTCGTCTCACTAACAACCTCTACGTGCCTCAGGCGCCACGTCAGCACGTACCACGTGACCCACGTGATCCCGGCCCTCCCTCTCGGTCGCGATTTGGTATTGAGCGACCCATTCAGAAGCCTTGAGAACTGCTGTCGCGGTGCTCGCCCAGGGTGCTCGCCCACTCATACATTGGCGTCACATCGGTTGCCATGGAAACCGGCTTTGATCCGTCGGCGCTGCGTAGATGGAGAACTGTTACCGGGCAATGCCTGTCCGGGAAAGATCGTTAACGGCAGAGCTATCCGGTTAGTTTGCGCACGCACGTGCATCCGGTATTGAAGTGTGTGTCAATTCGGGGTGGGGCAAATATGGCGAAATTTGTGGAAAGATTTGCATGGTGTAGATGATGTTTTGCGGAGTTATGAGTTATGGATGAGGGATTTTTTGGTGTGGTAACGGAATAATGTTCGCGGTATGTGACCTAACGCCATTTAATTGCGTCCCAGAAAAGCTATTTCTGGCACCTAAAAGCTGACTCGCCCCAAAATTGGTCCTCAGCACCTATTTGGTGGATTCCAGCACCAATCATGGAAAATGACCTTAATTAGCTGTTTCTAGCACCTATTCATCGGCACGCCTTACTCTTTTTTCTGAATCTGGCACCTAAATGCTGAGCGTAGCACCAATCTAGTAGAAAAATGAACTACTGGCTGGTAGAATCATGTTGTTCTGGTATAATGACCCCTGGAGTCTAGCCTAAAGGTTGCCAGTGCAGCTACACTCTAAGACAGCCCCGTAGTGATCTCAGCATTGTATATGACGTTTAAGTAAGCAAATAATATTAATTTGTTTGAAAAAACAATGTCATTTAAATATTTAAAAGTATTTATTTATAATGCTTAAAGGGAAACATTTTTGTGAGTAATTGTCTCGATTTTGACCATTAAAACGGGTATTGTATTTTTGACGTCATCAAATAGCTCCAAAAAAGAAATGTAATGTTTTCATTCCGTTCAAGACCGCTGAAGAAACGCGGGATCTTGCGTGGGACATTGTCCGATGTTTGCCGCGCAGAGTTGTGCCGTGGTTGTGCCTTTTTCATCCGTTTCTTACTTATGTCATGTGTGCATGAAGCTTTGATTTTGTTTTTGGTTATTGTGTGGCCGATCAGTCAAACGCCCCTGTAGAAACCGGATGCTGCGTTTGATCAAGATGGAGTCAGACGATGATTGCAGAAAGCTAATAATATTGAAAAGAGGGCCGGTTGCGTGGCATGTCTGTTCAGAGTTGACATTTTGCTTTACTCCAGTTTATGACCTGAGAGCCTGGCTGGAAGTGACGGATCCAAACTTTTCACGTTAAAATGGCTGAGGGTGCAATAATCTCTAGTCTCTACATAGCGGGCTGGTATAGGAGCGTCTTGCTATGCTGCACCATAGCTGGCTAGTGATTCTCTTTTGGCTAGAAATGGCATTAATCATTATCTCCACTGGCGAAAATGGCACTTGACATCACCGAATGCAACGTTCATGTTGTTAGGATACATAAAATCAGGAAGATTACGCGAATTAGGTAGGCAAACGTGGAATAAAATAGGTGCTGGATGTTTTGGTTTTGGTGCTGAATCAGCAAACAGCAAATACGGAGTTCAACTACACGATCTGGCAACTTTAGGCTGTGTGGAAGCAATTAGGTGCCAGATTCAGATATTAGGATCGAATAAGCATTTTGGGGCTGATCAGCAATTAGGTGCCAGAAACAGCTTTTTAGGGACCAGAAACAAATATTCCCCGTGAATTACTGTGAACTGTAGATATGGCTAGACATGGTTTATGTTAGGAAAAATGTCGGCTGGTTGTAGCCTATAGGCTAACAGCGTCGTATCGTCATTACGCCGTAATGGCTTTGATGGTTCATTGACAATGTTTCGTGGATACATTATGTGACTGATTTTTCGAGAATGCTCTGTGATGTTAACGTTGTCATAGTAATTGAATTATTTAGTTAGTTCTGTCGGATGTTGTGCTGCGACCGTTCTCGCTAACTCTTCCCAGAGTTGTTTTGCGTCGTCTGTTACGCGAAACGACTCAGCAAAATGCATTTATGGAAGAACTTGAAATTGAAACGCCTAACGTGTTTGACAAAACAGCAGTAAGACTAATCACTGTTTGATATTTGCTCAGTTGCCTTCTGCGCATTTCTTGACAAGTCCGTCTGTGAGCAATGCTGGATGCTACAGGGCAGCTTTCTATATTCAGGACGGCTGTGAGGTTTCGAGTAAGCCTCAATATCAGACTGTATTTTAATTGAATCCGTAAGGAGGATAGGACATTCATCACGTCATATATGGCGGGGAGGCAACATGCCATATTTAATAGCTTCATACCTTTAAAACATCTGACTCCCTCTGATGATACGTCTATGTTAAATGAACATGATAGCCGTCGTGACATTTTTCACGCATCATTCCTCACGCCAAACATTTTTTCATTGACAGTCCTTCCAGTTGCCGAGAAACTGTAGATTACTGTATCTCTGCTTTGATGGGCTGTTCAAACGTACGGATCTTTTTCTTCTTGCTTGAATTGAGCGTATACTGGTTAGTTGTGTGTGTAACATAACAAACGACATGCTTTTAGCGGTGTTCCACCGTGAAGGTAACCGGCACAGTGTGCTGAGAATGAATTATGGTAAATGTCGCTCGCCTGAGTAGCTCGTTAGGACGTGCAGCTGTTTCTGTGTCCCCTCTGTAACCGGTTCTTTTTTCTGTCGCCAGATGACATCAAGGTTCTGGTATTCGAGGAGGACAGCAGTCACCAGACGATTTGGCAGGACTACGGCCGTGTCATCAAGTGTCATCATCAATATGCCATCATCTTCCAGTGAGTAGTACCATTTATTACGAGCGAGCGAGTGCAGCGAGCGAAGCGAGTCTTTTCAATATGACGGAAAAATCAGGATCCCATCTAACTCTTCCCTTAAGTGTTTTACCATCAGGACCGTATCATTAACTCTCCACTTACGTGGTTTCCCTTCAGGACCCCATTTAATTCTTCCCTGATGTGTTTTCCCTTCAGGACCCATCTAGCTCTCCCTCTTTGTGTTTCTTCCTCAGTACTGCGTCTCCTATTCCCCGTACTTATGTGTTTCCCTTCGTGACGCCGGCTTTAACTCTCCCCGTGTGCTTACTCCCTCAATATTCCGTTATAACTCCCCGTTAGTGTTATCTCCCTCAGTACCCCGGCTCTGACCCTTTATATGTGTGTTTTCTCTCCTCAGGACTCCGCCGTACCGCGATAAGGAGATCCGGAGTCCGGTGCGGGTGTTCATCCAGCTGGAGCGACCCTCCGATGGCTGTGTTTCCGAGCCGAAACACTTCCAGTACACCGAGCGCGATCAGCGTAAGTGTATACCTACAAGTGTTTAATAAACTGGATGCTGCGCTTAACCACTATACTGCACCCGAGTATCACAAAACACTTCAAATGTACCGAGTGCGACCAACGTAAGTATGTTTATATACCCGGTGTTGATAAACACGCAAACCATCGCCTTAAACGCTTTCAGTACACCAAGGACGATTGCGATTAGCGTAAGTGTATAAGCAGTGTACTCCGGTGTTGAGATACCTACATCCGAAACCATCGCTAAATCACTTAAGTGCATTTACCGAACTTGATCAGCGGAAGTGTATATAAAAACCCTGTGTTTAAATGCTTTCAAAATATCGCTCACTTTATCAGTATGGTGCATTGCTAAGTATTTTCTGCTCACTTTGCCATATTTTGTAACATTTAGTACACCTTTAGCTTGCTTTGTAACAGTTTTAATGGACGACTTTTAGACGTTGTGTATGATATGGTTGATTTTCGCACATAAACCATAATGTCCAGTTTGCTTTCCAGTCGAGCTGTTTTATTTGATGCATATATCCGTTCTGATGTCTTGCAAAAAAAGAGTTGGAAACAGCGATTTATATTGCGCAACAAATCTTCTGTTCAAAGTTACAAACTTACCAAGACTGCTTTGCAAATAGCGAACCCTTCAAACATCCGTAACAACCATACTATGCTGATACGTCCCTGGTCTTTGCCCTGCCGCAGGTACCACCAAGCGTATGCTGATGCCAGCCGAGAGTGGTGGCCCCAGCGACTCGAAGCGGTTTTATTTCGATTCGGAGCAAGGTAAGGAGCCGTGGCCGTCACTGGAGCCCGAGCCGCGCTATCTGCCACAGCGCGGCCTGCCGCCACCGGCACGTGAACCCTACCTGGGACGGTACAGTCCCGACGGCGGCCGCTACAGCCCCCAGAGGCGCTACGTCAGTCCAGAGCGGCGCTACGTCAGTCCGGAGCGGCGCCGCTCGCGCAGTCCCCCCGATCGTCACAGGGCGAGTCCCCCAGAAAGGCCCCGCCTGAGCCCGTCGCGCCGCGCCGCCGCCGCCGCCGCTGCCGCTGAGTCACGAGTGTTGACCGGGGATGCCAGGTACCCTGCCGATGTGATTCGGTACGCCGATAGGGAGCCGGGGCGGAGGAGGGGCCTCCATCACGCGCCGTCGCCGCCGCTGCCGCCGCCAGCAGCAATGACCCCTCGACCCCCGCCGCCTCCTATCTCCCTGCCACCGACCCCGACCCGCGCGCCCGACGGCGCCATGGACCTATCCCTGAGCTCCAGCGGTGCTGGGGGTGGCACTGATCTCCAGTCCCCCTGGCAGACGCCTGTCGACTACGCCGCTGCCGCCAGTGCCGCGTCTGGACGGTTGTACATTCCTACTGTGGTGAATGCGCAGTCGATGCTCGGTATACCCCCGCAGTATGATCCCAGGGCGGCGGCTGCTGCTGCGGAGAACCTGGCTACGCTGGCGGAGCATGCTGAGAGGGTGCAGAGAGCCGAGGCTCAGAGGGTTGAGGCTCAGAGGGCGGAAAGAGCCGAGGTGGAAAGGAATGAAGCGGCCGAGCGCGCTGAAAGGGCCGAAAGGGCCGAGAGGCTAGAAAGAGTGGAGTTCCCGCCTCCGACCAGCCGGCCGACTATTGCTGTCCGGCCCGAGTTTCGTTCCATGGTGTCGGCGGCACCGACCAAGCCCCGTTCAGCACCCCCGGACCTGATCCGCATCCTCCCGGCTCCGGGGGTGGGTTCGGCGTACCCGGCCCAACCGCCGCCCTCGAGAGCGCCTCGGACACTGCAGTCCCCCGGTCCTACACCTCCTGCGTCGCTAGGATCGGCCGCCAGGAAAATCCAGTGGGAGCGGTGTCGAAGGGCGTTCGATGAGGGTCGCTATAAGGAAGCGTGCCAAGAGATGCCCGGGGAGGACGACGAGGCATCCCGCAGGTCTTCGGACATGTGGCCCAAAGACACCCTGGGCAGAGCGACGGGGCATGTCTCGTCGCCGGTAGCGACGCGCGGTGAGGCGGAGCCCGGCGGCGGCGTGAGGCACAGCTCGGGGGACGAAGCGCGTCTGGTCATAGACGCCGAACCCGACTCGTCGGTCACGACGACCACGTCTAGTAGCGGCGGCGGCGGCGGCGGCGGGGCGGGCGAGGTGGTCGACTACGTTGACACTGCGGCGGGACAGGTGAAAATCAGTTTCGATGTGAGCAAACTGGCCGGGCTGGGCGGACAATCACTGTCGGCGATAGGAGCGGTAAGTCCTGGAGCTCGTGCAGACTCCGTGTAGATCGCTCAATATCGGGGGCAGTACATCGCGCGAGAGACAGCGAACGTGAAGCCTCGCGCGCGGTCGCGAACAGACTCGGTCTAGTGGGGTGGCCGGGCGCGCAAAGGAAGGCCTGGCGCCCCAGCCCCACCCGGTCCCTCGTATTGTGTCTGGTATCGACGGAAGGGAGCGGCGGCGGCGGCGTGTGCAGGCGAGACGCGGCGCGGCCGGGCCGGGCGGATGACGTCAGTGGTGGACTAGGGCGTCATTGGGCGACGATCATGGGGAACTTGGGGCGCCGCCGCCGCCGCCGCGGTTACGAGGGCGTTACTGGTGCTTCGGGAGCCTCCGCCATCATACTGGATGTTCAACGTCTGTGTTTCGGTGGCTTTTACACGGCTACAATTTGAATGTTTATTTTAGAAATGACGTCAGAAGGGATGCCAAACTCGCGAATGGTTTAGAAGTCACACTGGTGAACGTAGGTTAGATGTCAATGCGCTGAGCGCCATCGCCACTGTTGTGGCGTATTTCAGTGACCATAGTGGAACATGTGGACCCAATGTCCACAACTATGGACGTGAATCTGTGGACCCAACGTCCACAACAATGGCCGTGTATCTGTGGATATAATGTCCACAACAACGGACGTGTATGTTTGAATCCAATATCCACAACAATGGACGTGTATATGTGGAAATGTCCCATGGACCGCTCGTGGTTGGTGTTGGATGACCATGACGTTGAACGTTGGACGTTGGACGTTGAACGTTGGACGTTGCCTGTCTGTCCGGGTAGAGTCACGGTCACCTACACTGGCTAGTCAGGCGCGTATTCCGTGTACGGCCGATCTCACAGGTTCGGTGCAGTCTTGACGTCAAAATGACGTCATTGGGGGCATGTTAACATGGCGTCGCCGGGGATGTTATGTGTGGATGTTGTCGGCCGGGCAGGGCGACTGTCCGAGAGGCATGTCACGACGTCATATGGAGGCTGTACGGGTAATCGGGACCCGATTTGTCGGCGCCAGCTGCGCCGGTGTGACGTCACTATGACGTCACTACTGGCGCAGCCGCCCAGACGGCTCACACGTCTTGTGTATAGACGTTCTCCATGTGTGCCGCGGTGGACACGGTGCTCCGTCGATGGGTGCTCGCAGCCGTTCAGGCGTTCAGTGGTGTGCTCGCAGTGTTTTAAGATGTTGAGCTTACAATTGTTAACGTCACAGTCAATGTTCACAGTCGCGTTGTGCGGAGACCGAGCCCAGACGCCTGGGCTGGCGCTATGTTCTTGTTGTCTGTTTGTATCGTACTGTCGCCCAACGTGGGGCGCGCCTGCCAACCGGTGTTGACGCTGGACACTTGGTCCCCGCATACTGTTTCTACGATATGAGCCAAACGTTGTCGTACTATGTGATTCCAAACGGGGCTGACGTCATTCGTCGGTTTGTCATGAACCGACTGACTCGGTGGTGACTTGAAATACCGCATTGTTGCGCTATTTTAATACATGCTTCGGAAGCTGGTATAGACTGTGGGCGGTGATGGCCAGGCGGACTCCAAGTTAGCGAGACCACGGAGGAAGCAACATGCACGGCGAGAGGAGGGAACATCGCGGAGCGAGAGAGAGGAGGGCGTGGCGCGGAGAGCGAGAGGGGAGAGAGCGATGATACCAGACACAGGAGGGGTCGGGTGGAGCGAGCGGGCGGTGCGGAAGGACAGCGGGCGCTGCTGCTACTGCTGCTACATGCTCTGTTTAGGTAGGAGACATCGCGCTAAGCTGGGATCGCATGGGCTCGTCACATGGTCTGCTGTAGGTAGGAGACATCGCGATGAGCTGTGACTTGAGCTAGTCACATGGGGTAGGTAGTACGAGACCCCGCGTCCATGAGGTGGGCGTACCCATCTACAGGAGAACGTGCGCTTGGATGAAGGTACTGGAGGTGCCTAAATCGCTTTAGGTAGGAGGTTCCGCGCACTTGAGGTGCCCACATGCCTCTTGGCACGAGGAAAGAAGGATATACAAGGCGACGTCGCGATGAGGCGACGTGACGTGCGTGCGTACGTGCGTGCGTGCGTGCGTGCGTGCGTGCTCCGCGACAAAGTCTGGCTTGGGAGTTCGTGTCGTCCTGAGTTGACCACGTGAGTGCGAATGCGAGTGCGAATGTGAGTGAGCATGTGAGTGTGAATGTGAGTGAGTTTGTGAGTTTGGACGTAAGTTTGAGAGATTGTGGATGGAGCCCGTGTGCATGCAAACACCGTGAGCATGTGAAATTGGTATAAATGTTATAACATGTACTTTATTCACGGCTTACGCGCTGTATTTGTGAGCGCGAAGTGATTTTTACTGGCTATGGTGTAGAAACTGTTCCTCTTCCTTGTGGTACTTCCAATACGATGCTTTCTTGTGTATTCTTGCCCTGCTTCACCTTTCCTACATACAGTTGCCCTGTTTCAATGTACAGGCGTCTTGTTCCTGAAAATTAGCGTTGTTACTATTTGCCCAAATGGGATAATTGGGTGCTACATGACTGCTACTTTATCCTGTTCTTACAGCGAGCAGTGGGTTTTCTGTGATTGTCACCTTACCTTGCTGCAATGGGAAGTAGCGCGGCCCTTGACCTGGCTCCGGAAGCCGTTCTCACGAGGAGTGCTGCCTGTGTTGTAACTTGTAAGTTTCCCCCTTTCCACTCTGGTGGATCCAGGAAGCTGCGTTGCGCCTTGGATGCAGCGGGAGGGGAGCATACCTGTAAATAGTAAAAAGTAAACTGATTTCGATTACTCACGTACTACTCTGCAGTTCATGGTAAACTGTTTCTCATGCAAGCAAGTTGAATAGTGTTCATTTTGTTTTCGAAAAAAACGTATTTTTCTTTAAGTTCGGACGCCGCGGAGGGGGCATCCCTAGGATCGGCAAACGCCTCTCCAATGCCGGTACTTGGCGTCCTGTTCCGTTACTTGACCTTCCTTGATTCCTTCTTCATTAGTCAGTGATACAGTTACCCGTTGTCGTTCCATACGTTTCACGACGAAATTAATTTTAAGATAGGGATGATAATTGGTACAGTAATCAACCATTTTCAGCCAACTTTTTAAAGTTTTGCTTGAGCGTCTGTTTCAACAGTGATATGTTTTTTTAAGTTATGTTTCCCAGTAAAAAGTGTGATTTTCAAGCTCAATTTCTTGTTTTAAGAAATAACGTTTAAATTTATAATAAGTAGCTGGCTGAAGTGGAAATCCGCCATAAGGCTTCTTGGAGATAAATTGGCAACGAAATAAGTATTTCTTGGCGCAGCTATCAGTATCAGGTTTTACTTGAATCTTCATAAGAGCATCTAATTAATTCTATTTTATCTTTGCGTGGACTGCTGGTTAATTTTCTGTATAGTCGGGAAATAACAAGGGATAGTCATTAAAGGTGCATTCATTAGGCACTGAGTTTAATTTGTTGCGATTCTGTTCCCAATTGGCCACATTAGACCGGGCACCTGTGTCATGTAAGCTGTCCTAGAATCAGCCGACCTTTTCAAATGATATGGAAGATCATCAGTAGAACGGAGAGGAAGACCCACTAATTGGGAAGTCCCGTCTGCGTATGTCGGCAATTAGCTCTAGTGTAGAATGGTTTTGCCATTTGTGCTCCAATACTCCATCTAAGCCAGTTTGGGGCAATGGAGCTTAACAATTTTCAAAAATCAACGTTTCATGTTACGCCATTTCATGTTGTAATATGCAACGTTTCATGTTACGCCGTTCCTTACTTATTTCCGTCACTTTTAGTTGGTTCAATTTGGGAAAGGGATGTCAACCAGTGTGTAAGCTTATTGTCATTTCCTTCATCCTTTTCATGTTTTAGTTACTAAATGTGATTGCACTTCAAAGTTCATTGTTTTGTGACACGTATTTGACACAAAACATTCTAAAAATCGTTTTAAATGTTTTGCATGGTGGGACCCGGCGCCCGCTCGTATCATAGATCCATGCCCTTGGTTTATTTTTTATCCTATGAGATCATAGATCCAAAAGTTTTTTTTTTCTAAATTGATTGCGTTCTATTGCCTCCTGAAATGCCGCAATTTTCACCTCCTCCTTGCCATTATGGTGAATGTCGATAATGTGAAGCCTTTTTTCAATTACATTTTTTTATTTGTTTATTTATAATGCTTGGAAGGGGTGTTCCTTCTCTTTCGGCTCCTGGGCCACCTAGCGATACGCGGTAGGCGGCGTTGGAAACAGCGTAGAAATCGTGACTTCAGTCATTCTTAGGATCGATCAAAGGTCACCGGAGTACTATATTTCGACAATTTTAGAAAAAAAAACGGCACATTACTGGGAAACGAATAGAGGCACAGCCCGCCCCCCCCCCCCCCTCCCCATCCAAAGGACGCATTTGATAGTCCTGTTTATGCTATTTTGAGCAATCCGCTCAGATTTTACCTAAGGTTAACGATGTAGCGTGCAGTTGGTAAAAAACTGCCAAAATAGACGATTTTTTGCGAAAACGAGTTTTCTGCCAAAACCTTTACAAGTTAACGATTACTGGCATCGTGCTCCTCTCGTCAAGACGCGTCGAATGAACTATATTTTGACCTTGAAAGGTCAACTTGAAAATTTGACTTAAGGTCACGGTCATGAACTGACAAAAAAAAAATCTTGTTCCACTTAAGTTCATCCGTATTGTTGAGTTGACACATGTAAGGTGTTTTCATTACTCTAGCATGTCTCTATCAAACATTATTAGAGTAAAACTGTTGCATACTTTTCGTGACCAGAGGCCTCTTGCACCAAAATCTTCTTGCACCAATGCTTGGATTATTTTGCATCGTATACCCAGTCCAAGTCTCAAATGTAACAATTTGCGTGCAAAATTTAGCAAGCACATGTAGGATTATGTATGTATTGGGCTATTGCAAACAAATTTACCACCGTTAGATTAGCTTATTCTGAGACCGGTTTTTCGATTTTACCTAGCTAGGTAGTTTGGTGCAAGAGGCCTCAGACCCTGAGAACCTGACCCTGTATGACCCTGAGAAGACTTCAGGGTCATACGAAAGGGTCACAGGTGCCATTTTTCGGTCGAGTGTATCTTTTGTGCTTGTAACTCGGTGTTTGAGGGTGTTTAGAATGATGTTCGTCCAAAAGAGGCGCCTTTCAATTTTCCTCCACTTGCTTATAATAGAGAGGGCGCAAAATTGACCTGACCTGTGGGTCACCGATATCTGCATTATATGATACACATTTTGTGCATACTGCTGCTCCTTAAAAATTGCTGAATGTTTCACAGCGAACCGTGTCAGTGTAGCTTTGACCGAATTGTTCGGTAGCATTGACCGAACCTTCACCTGACCTTCACCAGAATATACCCTTTACTGGCCCCAAAGGCTGCCTGACCCACACAATCGCATTTTTCACGTAAAATGGACCATAAAACATGTATCACACGACACTCATATTTTGACCCTCGCACGGTGGCCCTTTTTCAGAATTAGCACGCATTAATTCCCACAATACCTGAAAGTGGTGCAAGACATCACCACGTGATCAAGGACGTATTCCCCGCCAATGCAAAGAGAAGAAAAGAAACGAACTGCCCAAGGAGATTCGGCCCAACAGCGACAGGCCGCTCGGGCCAAGATTTGGCGCACGTTCGCATGGCTCGCCCGCCGGCCAGGCCGCTCCGAACGCAAGTGTGGCGAGCCCGCCAGCCGACCGCGCTGCACTGACCGCCAGGACGCCCCAGGGCGTCACGTGACCGCATCTACAGCTGTTGCCAGCCACCGTTAGCATAATTTCAATTAGCACATCTTATGGTAAAAGTCAAGCCACATTTAGGCGCACACCAGGTGACACCAGCTTCGAGCCAGGTCAATGAGCTTAGTCGTATCGAACAGGAGCCACAGCCGCTCGCGGACTGAACTGGCTCACGTTATCCACCGTAGAAGCAAAATGGCGCAAAATGGCGCGATGCCCTTTGGTGGACATGGTCAGAAGAGATCGGCGATTCGAACGATGTATAATACGACATGTTCCAGAGTGTGCTACTTAACATAAAGCTTCATATGTATGCCGCCATCTCCAGTTAATAATTGTCCTGTTATTGTGTCCACAATATTCGGCAAAAGTGGTCTATTGAAGTTTATACAATGAAAATTTTGGTTTCTAGGGCTTCTACGTAAACTCAGCTTCACAGCCATGCCACTAATTTTTAATATTTTTTCACCGAAAGCCTTACATATTGATGTTCATCTCACCCTACTTTTTAGGGTCCGCCGGTGGTGTCCGCGCGCCTCTCGACAAACTTCGATTTTGCGGTCAGTTTTACCAAAGGTAATTATTTTTTAGGAGGTAAAAATGGCACCATCGGATAGTTTGGGATGTTTTGCACACGATTAGACTGCTTTTTACTCAAAAGAAGAGAAAAAATATTTTGAATTTATGCGTGCTAATTCTGAAAAAGGGCCACTGTGCCTCGGTGACCTGACCTTCGTGACCTTACCTGATATCAGTGACCTCATGGCCGGTAATTTTCCGAGATCTTATGGGGGAGCCGAAACGCCCCGTCCCCCTCTCCCGCCCTCCCTTGCGGGTAGTGGAGTCCGCCGATAGCCCTACGGGGCTCGGGTTAAATGTCGCAACTCGGCGATACGGTACATTACATTCCCTAGCACTGCCAGTGCTAGGGAATGTTTCCCTGAGAAACGAAGTTTCTTGTACTTTGTGATTCCTCAAGAATCCCCAACTCTTTCCTCTCTGATTTTTTTTTTACGTAGTTCAGCTGAGGTGAGCTTGGTTATGCGATATCACAGTTATTAGGAGAAATATGTAAAGTGAAATTTTGGTACCGGGAATTATCCATTCCATTATTATCAAGATCATGAAATCGCGAGTTCTTATACTCTTTTTTAGGTTCGATGCTTAACCCGCGCCCTGATGGGGTCTGCCGAGCAACGCGGTCTGATGGGGGGGGGGGGCATTTTGGCCCCCCCTAAGATCTCGAGAACCACGCAACATAGCGACAAGCGGTAAACGGTGTTGGATAGCCCCAACGGGGAACAACCTTGTGACCCAATTTCATTGACCTCGGTCAAACCGATGACGTCACAGGTCAGGTCAAAGGTCGAATTTTCACCGTTTACAGGCATTTCAAGAAATGCGTTGTAAAATCGAGTAAAATGCATTTCATTGAAAATCATCGATGGGGAAATGTTCTTTAAACACATATTTTGCTATTTGAGGTCACTGATACCAGGTCAGGTCACAGAGGTTAGGTCACTTGGGGGTCACAATATGAAAGTGTCGTGTGATACATGTTTTATGGTCCATTTTACATGACAAATGCGATTATGTGGGTCAGGCAGACTTTAGGGCCGGCTTAGGTCATGTTTTGGTCAAGGTCAGGTCAAGGTCAGGTCAAATTAGGTCAAATTTCAAAGTTGATATTTTTGCATAAAATGGGTATCGATTCGATGCAGCTCGTCACGGGAAGTTCAATGGTGGTCTCCGTATTGCTAAAAATTGAGTTCAAAAATTTGACGTCATCAATTTTTAACAGTTTTTTCGCTATAACTTGGCCAAAAAAAGAGGTATCGATATAAAATTTGGTATGTATATCGAAGAGCGCAGGGACTATCACATATATTCTGTTTTTTTTTCGAAATTCGATTTTTTTTTAATTTTTTTTGAGTAAAAAAAAATCTTTTTTATTTTTTGGGGTCAAAATCCCAAAATTTCGAAAATCCGAGATAGCAGTTTTGTAGCGCCGTTTTTTTTTCTACACAACCACACAAAGAACTTTAAAATTGCTTGTTAACTGTAGAATTGGTGAGCGTTTCAAGATGTCATGTTTTTTGCTCATTTTTACTCGAACATGATTTCAGTTTGACCTCAATAACTCCTGACCTGAGGTGACCTGTGACTTGAACTTTTGTGTGAAGGTGTCAAATTGATGCCCGGTAAGGTACCCAGAATTTGGCGGCGCTGTGCGCCGCCGTTTTCTCGCTATTTAAGAAAAACCACAGGGGGGGCCAAAATGCCCCCCCCCATCAGGGCGCGGGTTAACTGTTGCATTTCGTAGGTACCTTGCGTGGCGCCATGCATGACGTCACTTAGGTCATTTCAGTTTCCGTCAGTAGCTGCAGATCGAATTGAGCTTCGATGCACTCGCGCAGGCCTGCCAAATCGAGGTAGGGGAGAGTGGGGCAAAGCGGCCACCCGGGGCAAAGCGGCCATCCATCGTTTTAGCCCTCCACAGCTGGCGTCAGTTCCAATTTATGATTTCCAATTATACTTCTCTTTGCGGTCGTTCGAATGAGCCAGACCGGGGTTTCAGGCCCATCGCCATTGTTCTGTGAAACACGGAAAAGCATTTCTTGCCAGGTTACCAATTATGTTTACAATTTTTAAATGTTATTTTATTCCATAACCGTTTGTAATTTTTATAAGCGTTTTTGTCCATGCATTGCGTGGTTATCGTACATGCCTTCTACCAATTTTAATGCTTTTTACCCCACTAATAGCTGAGCTGGAATATTTTTGTCTCGGACGGTAGCGCGGGGCAAAGCGGCCGGGGCAAAGTGGCCAGCCCCCAATTGGCCATAAGTTGTTTCCATCTGGATAAAAACATTATTTATATTCAAATGTGTCGTCATGCATTCATCTTGGCCACTTTTCGGTTACATGAGTTACCAAATTATGCAATTAAATGTTTTTCCAAGAAAATTCTTTCTTTGTTTAGCAATAGGTGGGAAGATAACAAAGTAAACATCCATCTTCCCTTAAACCTTGTCACCATCAAATACCCTAGTCGTGCATGAGGCACTATTCTGTTTCTCATATCGGGACTTGAGAAGTCGCCAGTGGCCGCTTTGCCTCAGGGATGGGGCAAAGTGGCCAATATGCTATAGGTTTAAAGTTTTGTCAATATCTCCCATATGTGAACGCCTTTGGAAATGAAACGCAGTTGGAATAAAAGACAATTTAATAGGGATCACATTGGTTTAGAAAGAATCTTTCCAAGTTGAAAAATCAAGCGTCGGCATCGTTAGAAACGTTAGGGTGGCCACTTTGCCCCACTCTCCCCTATATGTGGCATGATCCTCTACTTAATGCGTTGTCTGAGGGGCTTTCACCTGACCTTGACCTCAGTTAAACAAAAAGCATGTCATTCGACTTGCTTGAAAATTAGAAATACCATGATGTCCAAATCGCTGTATTGGCGGAACCACTTTTGGGAGAAAAGCTGACGTCACTGAGGGACACAAGGCAGCCTTTGGGGTCAGTTTAGATTGTATTGCGGTGAAGGTCAGGTCAAATTAGGTCAAAGTTCAAAGTTGATATTTTGCATAAAATGGGTATCGATTCAATGCAGCTCGTCACGGGGATTTCAATGGTGGTTTTCGTTTTCCGCTACGTGGTCTAAAATTGAGTAAAAAGTATGACGTCATCCGTTTTGAACAGTTTTTCGCTATAACTTGGCCAAAAAAGGAGGCTTTGATCAAAAATTTGGTATGTGTATAGGTAGAAGAGCGCAGACACTATCACATATATTCCGTTTTTTTCGAAATTCGGAATAGTTTTGGGATTTTTTTTACGTTTTTCTAAAAATCATTATTTTAATTTTGGGGGTCAAAATCCCAAGATTTTGAACATCCGAGATAGCAGTTTTGTAGCGCTGTCTTTTGTCTACATGACCATATAACGAACTTTGAAATTGCTTGGTAACTGTAGCTTTTGTGAGTGTTTCAAGATTTCATGTTTGTTGCTCATTTTTGCTCGAACATGACCTCAGTTTAACCTCAATAACTCCTGACCTAAGGTGACCTAAGACTTTTGTGTGAAGGTGTCAAATTGATGCCCAAGAAGGTTCTGAAAATTTCCTATTCAGGAAAAACCACAGGGGGGCCAAATTGCCCCCCCCCCCCAGCGGGGCAAGGGTTAAAGTAACCACTTTTTCTGATATCCTGTGTACCGAGTTCTAAAATGTTGTGAAATATTTTCAAGCTTATCCGGCACCATTTGTGGTTTAAAGAAAGAGGTATGGCTGACCCAAGGTCAGGGTCATGCAACGGTATCCTTCCTAGAGGCTATTTCACGGATTCATGTCAGCCATTATGCTTCGCCTATTTTATTACGCTGGGGCTTCAAATGAAAATTTTGAGTAACACTGATGACAGGTTCTTGATCAGCGGTTACGAATACATCAACTAAGACCACTTATGTGTCAAGGCCAACCAAAGGTCACTAGAGGTCACATGAGGTCAACATAGAAGCTAACCTTTTTCCAAACAAAGTGTCCTATGTTATTCGACGCATACTGAGAAGACAGATGCGCTTGGACCACTATCTTAGCTCTACGACCATTGATGGTAAAGTTATTTGCAAAAAAAAAAAATTAAACCTTAGTTCGGAATATTGCCCTGAGCTCTGACCTCAGGTCACCAAAGTAGTCTTTACATTTTATTCTAGGTTATATGGTATACAACCATGCTCGTAATTTGTCTCCACCTCTAAAACTCAGGGGGAAGCGACCCCCCCCCCCCCCATCGGTGGCCCGCGAAAGTTAAGCATGTGAACTCATTCAGCTGATTTAGTTCAAAATGTTTGTTAATTAAGTTGTCAATGACATTTCCAATCAACTGCGCTTTTGTCGAATCGGGTATTTTATCTTCAAATGACTGAAGATGCGGATGCATTGCCACGTAAACTAGAATTAAACTATTTTCTCGTTTTTTATTGCATAGAAATTGAACAGGCGAACATTTTACTGAACATTGGACAGGTTATGTATTCCATTCGACCCTTGCCGCCAAAGGTCATTCTCAACACTTGGCACAGAGTAAGTTGGTACGCTTCTGATTTTCAGCATTGTCTGTTGTCAGTTGTTGTTTAAGTGAATAGTGAAGTTTTACAAGTGATCGTTTGGCTGCATATATGAATACGTAAACCAAAATGTGCATTATTTAACGAGAAAAAAAATGATCCAAACGAATGAATTAGTGAATGAGCGAATGACTTGATTTTCCATTTAAGAATGAATGAATAAATGATTGAATGAATGAATGAATGAATGAATGAATGAATGAATGAATGAATGAATGAATGAGCGAATGTAACCGCAGGTTATATAAAAAATGACCTACACTTTTCGTTAGAATTGTGTTTTTCTATTGAAAAACAGCCGAAGCAGTTCGTGGCTGGGTACTTCCTGCAGTGCAATGTTCAGCATTGTGATAGGCATGTGCATTGTGATAGGCATCTAGCGGATAGGCATGTATGAAAGCAGGCAGACGCATACCATAGAGTACCTATGTATGGACCATAAAGACTATAGACCACAGGGACCATAGACCAAAGAGACCATAGATCACAGACCATAGAGCATGTGGCAGCAGGGCAGCGTCACGCGGTCCGATCGTACCAGCCAGGTCTTCCCGGCCCCTCCTCCCAGGCGCAGTGATGAGACAAAGCTGACCCAATATAGCGCACCCCAGACCTCTGGAAAACATAAACGGGTGCTCACTCGGCCAACAGAGTTATAGGAGTGATAAAATGGAGTTTTGGTGTCCGGGAATATTGAGCGATTTTGAGCTTTTGGTTTTTACGATAATGCGATAGCGAGCAGTTTGATTTCGCGATCGGTTTTATTCAGCTGAAAAACAATAACAGATTCAGCTTTTTTTTCATAACTCAAAAATTGATCAAGAAATTTAACGATCCATGCTCCAAAGGGATTTTTGTTTGGGAAATTTTCGGGCGTGCTCGGGGTCAGTTAATTCACCCGAGGTTGGCGGGATGGGGGCGCTGTACGCTTAAGGTCACTCATCACTGCGCCGTGTCGGTAACGCTCACCGCCGTGGGTGACGTCATGCACACACACTGATGACGTCATCACAACCGACCGGTGACGTCACTGGGGAGGAGGCGGCAGCGCCGGTCGCTTCGATGAAGACGGCGATATAGAGGTAAGTTTGCACTGTTTGGAGGTGTTCGAATTTGGTTGTGCGCCTACCTACACACAAGTAAGTGCGAAACCCTCCCAGTGATATTCGATGTAAATCTTGCTTACTGACTGCATCTTGCGAAACTTGCATTATACTTGTGCGAGTTTTATGAGGATGCGTTGTTTTCTCATGTCCTGATCATTTCATAGGAAAAATTCCACGGTTATAGATTTGTGAATGTGGCATTAACTAATAACATACCACATCACAAATTGGGAAACGTAATTGGGTAGATGTCTATCTTCGTGATTGGTTGCTAAAACGTGATTTTGTTATTTTTGTTGGCATCACACAGACCTGGGTTTACTCCCATAATAGTTATTTTTTCAAAAACTCTTTCATTTTTCATTCCGCATTATGCGTCATATTCAAAAACTTTTTAAGATAATTTAATATGTTTTCCCGCCGTATTTAATAATGGCTTTTTAAAGAAATTATTTTTTGTGTGTAACGTATTTTACGGCACACAGCCCTTGTCAAAGATATTCCGATGCACAAATCCATCGTCAACCACGTCCTTTTTCTCGTCTCGAGTCCGGTTGTCGCTAATGTATCCCACGGGTCGGTGACTGATGTATCCATTGTCATATAATGAAATCCGTTATTTCTCGGTCTGCCGTTCTCGGAGAGCGTGCCTGTTATTCTGGCGTGTCCTCCTCCCGTATTGATCTCGTCTCGTTACTGTGGTAACCAGCACACCGTGCTTACAACTGAATAGAACTGGAAATCGTACAGGCGTGGGTTCGAAACCCGCCAGGGGTGAATATTTTCCGAAACCCATGCTGAGGCGGTGCTTGACAGGAGAAACGGTCAGCGTTCTTTAAAGAACATTTTTTATGGAAATTTCTTAAATTTAGAATCTAAGATAACACGTTACCTCTTCAGACCTTTTTTGTGCATTGGGACGGTCTTACGAGGTCTTACGACCTCGGTGACCTACAGTGACGTGTCTGTGTGACCCTCCGTGACCGGTGGGGCCGCGTTCCCAGGACGCACTCCGTTCGAGGTGCCTCCGACGGACGCCCTCATGGCAATGCTGGGCGGTGGACAGGGCGAGTTCATGCAGCAGCTGCGGCAGCCGCCACAGCCGCCACACCAGCAGCTGCAGCAACAGCAGCTGCAGCAGCAGCAGCAGCAGCAGCAGCAGTTGCAGATGCAGCGTCAGCAGCAGCAGACACAGCGGCAGCCGCAGCCGCCTCAGACGCAGACACAGCCGCAGCAGCAACTGCAGCAGCCGATGTCTGTGATGTCCCAGGGCTCTTCGGTGTACTATCCACACGCGTCGCCCCACTCTGTGGCCTCTCCGTACAGCCCCGAGTCGGCGGCGGCCAGCTCACCGCAGCAGGTGAGATAATAAACTCACCGCAGCAGGTGAGATAAAATCACCGCAGCAGGTGAGATAGTAAACTCACCGCAGCAGGTGAGACAGTTAACTCACCGCGGCAGGTGAGACAGCTAACTCACTGCATTAATGAAAAGCCGCCTACCAGCGGATTTAATGTGAATACACGAACTGAACTGAACCGCAGCAGGGGAGACCGTTAACTCACCGCAGCAGGTGAGACAAACTCACAAACAATACACTCAGACAATACATTAACAGACAAGGCACTCATAGACAACACACTGACAGACAATAGTACACTAGCAGATAGTATACTCATTGTATGCTCAGACAGTATGTTCAGACAGTATACGCAGAAAATACTCAGAAAATATAACTACTCGCAGGCAATACACCCAGACAATACACTCAGAGATAATAAATTCATAGAAAATACTCCTACAAACAAAACACTCAGACAATAAACTCACAGGCCATAAACTCAGAGTACTCAGGCAGCACTCGCGGGCCAATAGATTCACCATGCATCACTGCTGTGGCGGCTAGTTCCCTGTCCAGTGACTGCTGACTAGACTTCTCCCTACCTATTCTTCTTAATTCAATGGGGACTAGAGACTCAATAATTTCATATACATATTTCGTGGCCCAGCAATTGAAGCTTCCAAGATAGTCTAGAAGAAAATCCCGGCGGCTACTGATGTAGTTTCTTATGTCTAACATATTGCCTGCCCTGATGTTGCTTGACTGACTTTGTTTGGTGTTTAAATGACTGTCGTTTGACGGATGTCTTGTCTTCTCTCCACCAGCCGTATACGCATTATGCCAGTCCGCAGCATAACCCCTATCAGGTGGGTGAAGGCGGAGTCGCCAACGGGCTACCAAGGGAAATTGGGGTAGTGAGTGATTTCACTTCAGCGATCGCCTTGCAGGTTTGGGGATGAATGTTTATTGCACTGTTAATATGTAATGCGTAACAGCGTGCATGGTACGTGATTTGCATCTTTGTACACATTCTCTTCATCGATTACGCAGCACAGAGATCCAAAGGAAGGGAAACAGAAACGGGGCCACCCACACAGAATTCCCTTCCGTTTTTTTTTTGGGGGGGGGGCGGCTGGTTAAACTCCAAACCTGGCCCAGTCCATACAGAAAAGCCTGTTGGCTACCAAAGGGGCTCTATATGAACTGGGTCCAGGCCACCAGTACTGTCCGGCGCACGGTGGAGTAAAGTCATCACACGTAACCCCCGTCCCCCGCTCTGCAGATGATGTCTCCTCGCGACCCGAACTTGGCTGCCAGCGCCGCGCCGTCTACTGTGGATGAGATCCTGCAGGGCGGCAGCGGCTTCCCGGCCGTGAGTGTTACACGCAGAGTGGTAATGGAACACTGTACAGACACCCTGTACCTAAGAACGAAATACACTCACGCAGTAAGACACACAGTACCAGAGCAGGGGTGGATATTTGTGCCGAGTTGGGGGTAGCACGAGCTTTCCCAATGCCACGCCGGCTTGGCTTTGGAGCCGCAACAGACGGTGGAGGTCAAGGTCACCGCTATAGGGCGGCGGCGGATTTGCCGCGCCCGTGCTACCCCAACTCGGCACATTTATCCACCCCTATACCAGAGTCATCGCCGTCGGTATCTAAACCTTAGAACACTGTGTAACTAGGTGGTCGGGGGATGGGGTGGAAGCGATGGAAATGGGACTAAGACCGTCGTTGGTGGGGTTAAGGCTAGTTTTCGAGGATGGAGGGCCCATTTCAGGGCTAAGGCGGGAAAATAAGGGGCACTTTAGACTGGGCTGATTACCGACTGGTGCCCCAGAGTGGATGAGATCATTTTCTTTGGGATGGGACTGCCCCAGTGGGACTGGAGGGTCCCGATGGGACGGGACTTCGTGATGTCCATTACGGAAGATTGTGATACCGATACCAAGCCAAATACAACAATATCCATGGAAAAATTTCGAAACCGAACCGGCTTGGGAATATGAGGAAAATGCCTCTTTTACATAAGTGAGCATTCATAATACCAATAAAATACCAAATGCACTCGCCTTGAAATACCAACTACCAAGTTGGTATCGCTTTGGTATCGGTATGCCAAAAAGTTGGTATCCGATTGACACCACTAGAAAGGACTATCCGAGCGAGACGGGCTACCCAGCCGCTTACTCGATCATGAAGCCTGCCTGCTCGTACCGGACCGACGTCTCCGGACGTCTTGTGGGACCGGACTGGGCGGAATTGGGCGGACCTTGGAGAATAAGAATGTGGGCTGAAGTTAAGAAAACTGATGTTTCTATTTTGAAAGTTTTTTATGAGTCGATGGTAGTTTATTTACCTTACAACATTTACATAGACATGCCTCTATGTTTTGGTCTGGAGCTCAATGATGTTTGCTGCAAAAGGGCTTACAAGGGAGAGCTTCCATTTTTTTTTTTTATAGTTTGGTTTTAAACCGAACGTTATGTTTCCATCGGCGTTTGCTCTATATAATTATAGATGTCGCCACCATCGCTTGATAAGCTGACATTTTATAGATGTCGCTGCTGTGCAGCGTGTTGATTTGGACTAAGCCCAGTGTCGTCATTCACAGATGACGACGCCCAGCGATACTATGGGATTCGGTCAGCAGGATCAGTTCTACGGTGCTATGGTGAGTACGGTCCACCTAACGAGTACAAGCTTGCCCAACACTAAGTGCAAGTTCGCCCAACTCTTTTGTAAGATCCATTTGGCGTTTGTTTTCTCACTAGCGATAAGCATCGACAGCATGGAAGCGTTATGGCTACTCAAGTTTTACGACCATAGGTAGATAATTGTGCTGGGCTGGGGGTGCTCGAGCTCTCCCAATTCCACGCCGGCTTGGCTTTGGAGCCGCACCAGACGGCGGAGGTCAAGGTCACCGCTGGGGCGGCGGCGGATTTGCTGCGCCCGAGCACCCCCAGTACTGCACAATTCTCACAGGTCTACGACTGACCGGTTAGCTGTCTGTTCGTGGCATGCCTTGTTCAATACGGATGTCAACTTATAGTGTCATCTAGTGTCAACCAGTTGGCAGCTGTCACTCGGTCGCAGTTGGCAGTTGTGGCTCGGTCGGAGTTGTCAGTTGTGACTCGGCTGCAGTTGTAATTTGTTTTCTGCTTCACCCATGCTCCGGCTCTAATTTGCACGTTCTATTGATATCATTTTTGTCATTTATTTTAAAACATTTCGATCTCCGTACCACCTGTAGCTATTTGAAATGCTCATTGCTCAGAGTGGGCACCAACGCTCGCATCTCTTGTTTAACCCGCGCCCCGCTGGGGGTCCTGGATTTCCACGCCCTGCTGGGGGGGGGGGGGTGTTTGAACACCCCCCCCCCTTGTAACTCGGCTCCTGGGCCACGTAGCGATACGCGGAAGGCGGCGTTCGAAAGAGCGTCAAAAATAATGACGAAATCACTTCGGTCAATTTTTTGGTCAGGTCAAAGGTCAGGTCACCAGAGGTCATTGAAGGCAAAATTTCGCCGATTTCCAGGTCGAATGTCGAAAATTTCCAAGAAGCCAACGCATAACTCGGGAACCAATAGAGCTACAGCGCCGCGGAAAAGCGCATTCGATAGCCCTATTAACGCCCTTTCTGAGTAATTGTCTCAGATTTGACCTAACGTCAACGGTTTTGCCTACAGGGGGCAAAAACTGCAAAAATAGCCGATTTTTTCGAAAACAGTTTTTCTGCAATAACTTTTGACCCAAGCCTTGTACGAGCTTACTTTTACCGGCATCGTGTTCCTCTCGTCAAGACGCATCGAATGAACTATGACTTGACCTTGAAAGGTCAACTTGAAAATTTGACCTCAGGTCAAGGTCATGACCTGACCGGAAAGGGTCATGTTGCATATCAGTCGATCCGTATCGTCGAGCTGAACACATCTAAGGCGTTTTCATCGCTCTAGCATGCCTCTATCAAAAGTTATTTGCGAAAAACTGTTAGATACCATTCGTGACCTAAGATGACCTCAGGGCATAAACAAGGGTCACGGACACCATTTTCAAGTTCAGTGTGTCTAAACCACTTGTAATTCGGTGTTTGGGAGTGTTTATAATGTCTTTCATCCAAAAGAGGCGCATTTCAATTTTCTCCCATTGACTTATAATGGGGAGGTCGCAAAATTGACCTGACCTTAGGTCATCGATATCAAAATTCTGAGATAAACATTTTGTACATGCTATTGCTCTCAGCAATCGCTGAAAGTTTCAAAGCGATCGGTCACTCGGTGTAGCTATGACAGACATTGAAAGTTTTTATGAGGTGAGGTCACTTCAAGTGACCTGTTGACCTGACCTTGAATGACCTTGGTCTGAAATTTTCACAACATGTGTAGAATTGATGTATGATAAGGTGTACCAAAAACGTGACCAAACCGTTTTTGTGTGACCAAAAACGTTTTTGAGATATTCGCAAAAAACCACAAGGGGGGGTGTTCAAACACCCCCCCCCCCCCAGCAGGGCGCGAGTTAATAGGTACACATTTGGTGGCACATTTGACATTAAGTCGACGTACGCTGACTAAAGCTCCGCGGTCGCTACCCAGCCGAGTAAAGTTCCAAGCTCAAAGCTATGCGTGAAAATACTGTCAATAATGTTTACAATTTTGCCTATTATAGGAAAGGGAAAAACAATTTCGTGTTAAAGAAAGCGCGAAAACGAAAAACGTAAATGCATTCCTAAATGGCCTGTAATTGTATTGATTTAATTTGAAAACGTTATTCTTATTTTCGAGTCAGAAAAAAAAGTTCGTTTTGGCAGTGGCATGATAGACGGTGTATGCACTGATATGCTTGTTCATATTCTGTTAAGCCCTACCTGATTGGTTGTTAGCGCTTTTTACTCGTTGCTGATTGGTCGTTGTTAGCCTGTGTTGGCTGCTCATTGGCCTTTGTTTATGTTAGCGCGTTTCTGATTGCTGTTTGTTGCACAGGATATGAATGCAGTCATGGGCCTCGGGGATCAGCAGGTCAGTACCCGGACCCGCCAGCTGTGCCGCCCCCCCCCCCCCTCCTTCTTCAGTCACGGGTTGAGCCCCCTCAGTCAAAGGTTCCGTTCCCTCAGTCGCGAATTGTCACCGGGGCGGTCACTCGAGTTGTTCTTTTGCTCGTCTCTGTCCCCGGTCATGTCATTTGCCGACCTCTACTGACCCGTTCTGACCTGTATATGACCTCTGTTGACCTTTACTGACCTCTGCTGACCTCTGTTGACCTGTTTCTGTTTGTGGCCTCTTTTGACCTGTATGTGACCTCTGTTGACCTCTACTGAATCTGCTAACCTGTGTAAGACCTCTACTGACCTCGGTTGACCTATATGTGACCTCTGCTGACCTGTATGTGACCTCTGTTGACCTCTACTGACCTCTGCTGACTTCTGTAGACTTGTGCTGACCTGTCTGTGACCTCTGCTGACCTGCGTGTGACCTCTGCTGACCTGTATGTGACCTCTGCTGACCTCTACTGACCTGTGTGTGACCTCTGTTGACCTCTGCTGACCTCTACTGACCTGTGTGTGACCTCTGTTGACCTCTGCTGACCTCTACTGACCTGTGTGTGACCTCTGCTGACCTCTGTCCTCAGGAGTCCATTTCCAGACAGCTGACTGACGAGGAGGTGAGTGAGCCATTGAAACTGGCGTCCAGCGCATCAGCGCCGCCACTACTGGTGGAAACTGGCGTCTGTCCTCTCGGTGGCTGACTGTATTTTTAGCGTGCCAGACAACATTGTGCTGATTCACATTCGATCACAATACAAAAGCAAATATTCTAAATAGCCTCAGGGTGCCCTCATCAGCGATGATATTGATGCACTGTTATAAGTTGGCAAAGACGATATTTCTTTCATATATTGTTGTTATAATTAGATTTAGTACAATTTAGATCGCTTTGAATGGCTGAGCACCAGGCTACATCTGATGATTTGAACACAACGTGAAATATCTGTGCGAAGTGGTCGTCTGCTGGAATCGAACCCGCGCCGTCCGGCCGCCGGTAGCGCCGCCGCTGTCTGACGTTGTATCTCGCTCCCCTGCAGATGCAGCTGATACTGCAGAGCCTCCCGCCGGAGGCGCGAGAGGGCGACGGCGTGGCACCGCCCGTGCGTACACACCGCGCCCCGCGAGGCGTGGTACGCGGCCTGGGCGGCCCGGGCGGCACCGCCGCCGCCCCCGCCCCCGCCCCGGCGGCCCCGGCGGCGGCGGCGGACTCGGCTCCGGCGGGTCAGACACCTGATCAGCTGGCGGCCGACATAGCCAGGATGAACCTGGGAAGGGGAAGCGGCGGCGGCGGCGGCGGCGGCGGCGGCGGCGGCGGCGGCGGCGGCGGCGGAGGATCTCCGGGAGGAAAGGACGGAGAGAAAGGAAAGAAGCCACCGAGAGCTGCCGACACTAGCCGTCCTGAGGTTCAGGTGAGGAACTGGGCACCCGAGGAGGAACGGGGAACGGTGAGTAGAGGAGTAGTGGAGGAATGAGGTTAAGGAGTAACTACAGAATGGGGGAAATCGGGGAGCAAAGCAACCATGATGGGGCGGAGGAACGGGAAATGATAGGGAACGGATGAACCATAAGGAAAGGAGGAACTAGGAACGCTGAGGAACAGAGAAGCCATGACGAATGGTAGATGTTGTACGTGACGTCACGTGGATGACGTTACTGCAAACATCATTAGCGTGATGTTTATCATGACGTCACTTACGTTTATAAAACACCTGAGTTGTATTTTGAACATCACTGACAAATGGTTGGTGTATTTGTGATGTGGTTGACGTGTATGACGTCATTGACGTAATTGTGGCGTGCTTTTCCAGCTGGCCTACGGAAACGCCGACAGTCTGTACCTATTTGCTGCCACCGGAGACGAGAACTTCCTTCTGGAGCGCTTCCGCTGCCTCGTTGGCATGGAAAACTACGACGGAGACAAGTGAGTGTCCGAGCGTATATGTTTATTGATTGGGCCCGGCCCTTAAAGGAAATAGTTCACTTTTAACATGGAGTTTTGAACTGGAATAGCAGTTTCGTAGCTTGGGCTGAGACTAGCACAAATCAGGAGCTTTTAAGGCTCAACGATCACCCTAGACGAAGATATTCCATTTCTCGTTCCGAAAAGAGTGCCTTGCAGAGGAATGCGTGCCTTGCACAGGAATGCAGCCACGTCATCGTCAGCCAATCAGCATGCTGCTTACAGCCAATGCAGTATGCGTAGGTTTGAACTACGCGATATGATTGGTCAACGCGCAATAAGCTTCCGCGTCAAACATTATTTTACATAGAATATAGTTCGTCCTATATTAAAATATAGAAAATAATTGTTTTTACAAAAAGGTTTTATTTTATTTCATGATCATTTTGAGCATAAACAATCATAAATCAATAGCAAAATACTAATTTCAGGAAAGTGAACTGTTTCCTTTAAGCGTTAAAATCCACATAGAGCAGTGTCGATGTATGGTCACAATGGAAAACTACGACGGGGATGAGTGAGTGTCCGAGCGTACATATTATGAATCGGGTCTGACCGCTCGAACATTGAGATATTCGCTGATAGCAGTAAGCCCGCAGTATTGAACAGTAAAGCGTAAATGCGTTCACGGCGTCACATAAATTTGCTACTTCTCTTTGGCATCCATATGAATGAATGAATGAACTGAATCTCATGGATGAATGAATGAGTGAATCTCATTGATAAATGAGAACACGAACACTGGAATAAATTGATGGATAACGTAATGAATTAACTGCTGACCATCTCAAGATTGGAACGAACGGAATTAAATGCGTTAAGAACTAAGAAGTCCAGGATTAGATCACCGAGCTACCTGCCATTCACAAGATAGCACCTTCGATTTAGAAATATCTGCTGCCTGGATTCGAACCGCCTACTTTTGTATAACCATATCTCTTCATTATTCCTCTGTAACTCTCCGCACCCTGCTTTAGAAATATCAAATATCCCCCGCCTAGATTCGAACGGCCGACCTCTGTATAACCGCACCCCTCAACCGGGCAGTGTGCTACACGTAGCGGCGATGTACGGAAACAAGAAGGCGCTGTCCAGCCTACTGGAGGCCATCTCCGGACTGGAGGACGACCTGCGCCGGGCGATGGTCGACAGCCATAACGCAAACAGACAGGTATGGGCTAAACTTAATGGAGATACGAGAAAGCTAGCCCCTGGCGACTTCGAAGTACGGCCCTCCAGCAAAATAGTGGTTGGTTAGCCTAATTATGTGCTTTTGGTGTAATAACTTTAAATGACAGAGACACTCCTGTAAGATGACTCGATAGAAATGAGAAGAGGGTTCGTGCACACACTTCTGCAATGGTTTTCAACAGCCATTAGACGTATTCATCAATGCAGATCGATTATTGTGATGTCGGCAACCAACCACTTAACCCGCGCCCGGCTGGGGGTCCTGGATTTCCACGCCCTGCTGGGGGGGGTGTTTGAACACCCCCCCCCCCTTGTAACTCGGCTCCTGGGCCACGTAGCGATACGCGGAAGGCGGCGTTCGAAAGAGCGTCAAAAATAATGACGAAATCACTTCGGTCAATTTTTTGGTCAGGTCAAAGGTCAGGTCACCAGAGGTCATTGAAGGCAAAATTTCGCCGATTTCCAGGTTGAATGTCGAAAATTTCCAAGAAGCCGACGCATAACTCGAGAACCAATAGAGCTACAGCGCCGCGGAAAAGCGCATTCGATAGCCCTATTAAAGCCCTTTCTGAGTAATTCTCTCAGATTTGACCTAACGTCAACGGTTTTGCCTGCAGGGGGCAAAAACTGCAAAAATAGCCGATTGTTTTCGGAAAGTTTTTCTGCAATAACTTTTGACCCAAGCATTTTACGAGCTTACTTTTACCGGCATTGTGTTCCTCTCGTCAAGACGCATCGAATGAACTACAAGTTGACCTTGAAAGGTCAACTTGAAAATTTGACCTCAGGTCAAGGTCATGACCTGACCGGAAAGGGTCATGTTGCATATCAGTCGATCCGTAGCGTCGGGCTGAACACATCTAAGGCGTTTTCATCGCTCTAGCATGCCTCTATCAAAAGTTATTTGCGAAAAACTGTTAGAAACCATTCGTGACCTAAGATGACCTCAGGGCATAAACAAGGGTCACGGACACCATTTTCATGTTCAGTGTGTCTAAACCAATTGTAATTCGGTGTTTGGGAGTGTTTATAATGTCTTTTGTCCAAAAGAGGCGCATTTCAATTTTCTCCCATTGACTTATAATGGGGAGGTCGCAAAATTGACCTGACCTTAGGTCATCGATATCAAAATTCTGAGATATACATTTCGTACATGCTATTGCTCTTAGCAATCGCTGAAAGTTTCAAAGCGATCGGTCATCGGTGTAGTGCTATGACAGACATTGCAACATTGTTTTATGAGTGAGGTCACTTCAAGTGACCTGGTGACCTGACCTTGAATGACCTTGGTCTGAAATTTTCACAACATGTGTAGAATTGATGTATGATAAGGTGTACCAAAAACGGCGGCGCTCCGCGCCGCCGTTTTGAGATATTCGCGAAAAACCACAAGGGGGGTGTTCAAACACCCCCCCCCCAGCAGGGCGCGGGTTATACCTGGAGGGCCGTACATTCTCAAACAGACACGGAATGGAGATAAGCAACAGGATGTATGGCATGGAATGGAGATGGTACAGTGTGCTGGCTTGATAATGGATCCTCAACACTTCGTGTACGTTTTTTTACTCCACATTTGCTGACTCGATTTACGTATGTTCCACATTTG